>NC_090444.1:175388532-175688532 GCF_031143425.1 Pleurodeles waltl | reverse complement strand
TACAGTATTTCGCATAAGTCAAGACTTCATCAATCGGTTTCGACTGCCAGCAGATCAAATGCGATTTTATTATCTGACTTATCTCTGGTCTCAGCCCTTCCACAAATCTGAACACAAAATGAAGCATATCCTTCGCCTCGATTGCTTCCGTGCCACTGTAATTCTTGAACGCTTTCAACAACCTCTCATAGTAACTATGAATCGACTCTTTAGCCTCTTGGGCAGTTCGATCAATTTTCTGCCAATCCACATTTTTCGCGGCAACCTTCGTCTTCAAATGCTCAATCACCTTATAGTACAGACACATCACCATAGGTGATGGTGCGCCCGTCTCTCTGTCTCTCTCTGGTTCACTTGTCGGCCAACCTACAGCTCTTTTGCAATCCTCCCACAAATCTGCCGGAACCACAATCTCGAATAAAGTGTTCAGGTCTTCCCAGAGACATTTTGCAAGCTTCACAAACCTATCAGTCTGTTGATACCATTCGATCGGCTTCTCTCTCAGTTTGGGAAAATCATTCGTAAGGGACTGAATATCGCTCCTGGGCCATGGTACATGTACTAACTTTCCCCCTGCTGTCTCCCTCATTGGTAACATAGTTACTGTATCACTACTCTGCGGTCCTTTCTCATTGTGCTCTGTGGCACTGTCCCTCCTCTTATCCTTCCTCTTTACCCATCTGCTTTCCCACTTGTCTAAGCACCTCCACACTTGGGCACTTTGCAACAATTCTCTAAGGTGTGCCTTCATGCCTGCTGATCTCATGTGTTCAAAATCTGTGGTCCCAAAATCCAACCTATAGCTCCTGCTCAAGTGTTTCGTCTTGCCTATGTCAATCCCGTTCCTGTCTGCTACTTCCTGCAAACTTTTATGTACCTTGTTTACCTCTTTCGTGATCTTTGGACATAGATACCTCAATTCCTCTTCCGTGTAGGATTCTAACCTGTTCACACCCATATTCCCTTCCACCAATTCTTGTGCTTCCATGTTCAGCCTCATCCTGCTCAAGTAATCGTCTCCTTTCCCACTGTCTGAACTTTGTGTGGAATTTAGACTGTTGAACCACTGTGTCAGCTGTTGCGCATTTACCCCCATCAGTGTGGCATTCACATCGACTGCCATCGATGGTTGTGGCAACTTTTCAGTGTTCGATGTTAATGGTATTATCAGTGGGGGGCTCGACCTCACCAGTGTTGATTGAGCGCATACGGGACTAAACTCCATCAAGGACCCAGACCCAGTTGGCTGAGCCACTATCGGGGTTATCCCTGGAGTGTTTTCTATGCACTTTCTTTCTGTCCCATTCTGCAGCATTTGTCCCTGACTGCTCATACCTAAGTTAGGCTGACTATACAAAGGTACCACTGGACCTACAGTAATGGGCAGTGATATCGCATCTGGATTTTGTCCATTTCCCATATTCTGAGGCATGTTCATCCCCATATTATGGGCCATCATTGCCGGCATGCCCATCTGACTCCCCGTCATTTGAGCATGAACATTTCCTCCCTGCATCTGCTTTTGAGGCATCATAAACTGAGTTGATTCAGCTTGTGCCATTGTTGGGTTGTAACCATTCTGTACGCCCCTTACGGTTGGATCTAGAACCATCCCTCCATTGTTGTCACTGCTGTAGTACCCTGGCATCTGCGGCTGATAATGTTCTGCTGGTTTCAACACGGGCACATCTGGATACATTCTCCTGACTTGCGGTATCTGTGGGGTGAGCAGTAAGCTCGGATCCTTAGATCCCGATGGTACTCCTGTATTCTGCGTTTCACTGTTCTGTACCGATGCCGGAGGGGCAGAACTGGTACTTGGACCTTGTCCATTCTCTGCATAAGGTGGTGGACGGTCGTTCAGCAATTGCATTATCAACTCCTCATCCTCTAACTCCTCTTCTCTTCTCAACTTTTCCTCGTCCTCTCTGTCCTTGGAACACTTCCTGTCTGTCTTACAGGTAGCTTTCTTACCTGTCTCCTCTTCATCCTTAGTAATTGCGGGGAACAATTTTATTCCCTGCAATACATCTGACCTCCACACCTTCTGCGCATTATCCCACCTAGCATCCGCTAGTGTCTTTTCTACCTTCCTCATCCTTGTTTCAAACTTGTTTTTCTGTTGCTGTCTAGCCATGAGTTCCCAGATTGCTAGAGCCTCAAACTGTGCTGGCCTTGGAGGCACCTTCATGTCATACATCGTGAATCTCAAGTTCTCTAGGACCCTTATATTGAATGTCCCATGTATCGGGAATGCTACGCTCCCATGTTTCTCTGTCCACTTGTGCCATTGCTTTAGCCAAAGACACGGAGCTACCCCTTTTTCCTCCATTACAATGTAAGCTGGTGTACCCTCAGGCGGCGTTTCCTCTCCTACGCTCGCTTTAATGTATGACTCCCCCTTCATCGCACTCCTGAATGCTTTAAGGAATTTCATTTTCTCGTCTTTTAATTCACAAATTTTATAATCAATAGATCACTGTTATTCCACAAGATTTGTAATCAATAGGTGACTTTAATTCCCGGAATACTCTTCACCTGCCTTTCCCCTTCCAATCGAGTGCCACGGACTGCGTCCAATCCGTGCGCGACCCTTCTCTCCAACCAACCTATCCCAGCGCGGCTCTTAGTGAAGTCACACTCACACACTGCGGCTGACAAAGCCTCGCGGCTAGTCTTCCTTCACTCAGGTCCTCCGGTAACAACTTTTTGCATGTATCGCGAGCTACCAAAAAACCAAAACAGATCTGTCGGTTTACTACAGGAAGGGTAACATAATCGCTTCAGGACCTTAGGGACTTTTCACTAACCTCGGCCACTATTCGATCTCTTTCACCAGCCTCGGCCGCTATTCGGTCTTTCTCAGTCCCCACATGCGCAAGCAAATCTGACCCGCAGACCTACTCTCAACTTGTCAATGATCTGTTCTAGTGCACTTAGAATCTTGTCAAAGCCCGAAGTCGAAGTTTCTTTCACTCCCTAACACACGTACCCACTCGTTGACCACGCCCGATCAACCTACTAAACCGCCCAGACCACAACATGGATCAACATACTCCGGAGTCTCTTGACCTCGCAGGGCCCGTCTCAACAACAACAACCACGTGGACCTTTTTATGCACAAAGCGCCAGACGCACATGAAGTTCGACGACTTCCCTACTCTCACACTCGGAGCCGCACCTCCGCTATCTCTATGAAGTTCGACGACCTCTCTACTTCTACACTCGGAGTCGCACCTCCGCTATCCTTAAAAGAAAATCCTCGCAACCTTTTCACACACTCTGCGGCAATAAGCTGTGCAAGCGCAAAACCCTAACTTCACTCATACCATCACTAGTACCGCCAACGCTGATTCCACATCTCCTTTCTCTCCATTCGCAAGCTTCGAGATCCCGGGAAAGTCGCGGTGGACCTAGCCCATCATCATCTTGTCAATTATTTTCATCCAAGAAAATCTAATTCAACTTTTCGAATGAGGCCTCAAAATGCGTAACCGTTAGTTCGACACCATGTACTCTAATGGTACAGGGTCCCAAAAGACGAAACCGTCCTCTGCTACCATCTACTGATAGAGCGGAACGTGGTAACAATTTACCTACGTTTGGACGCTCTTTAGGCCGATGAATCTTTTGACTTAGTGGGAGCTCTCTGTACTCTTATATCGATCAGTCGCATCCAATCAATAATCAATAACGAACATAAGCAACACCTTGAACAACATAACACTTAACAATTAGTCCAGAATACATTTCGGCGAACCCTGACCTTTCAGCCAGGAATAACCACACCAGTTTATTGCAAAGTTAGTGAATTTATTTCCCTATATTAACAAAGCTAGCACAATATAGATGTGTCTCAACACCAAATGATAAACATAAATGAACATTAATAGCTGTCCATATCGTCGGAACAAGTGTAATCTATGTAACATTTGAATCACAAGGCATTCGATAGTGGCAATGCAAAGCACTAATACGATAATCTGCAATGGGCTAATTGCGTACATTTAGTCAGCATAACAAGATCTCCAATTGCATTGTGCGACATATGGAATCCTCATCTAACTTCAAATTAGCATCAGCATGTGGGACTTCATGCAAAAACAATTTAGCAACATCAATTTAGAAAACTCCTAGCTAGGGTCCTTATCAAAATCAGCAGTCGGTTACCTAAAAGGAACACAATGCAATTTTACAATTTCCTTTCATATTTACCAATTCCAATCAGCAATCAATGAATTCTTCGTCTCACAGGTATCGTTTCTCGATCAGCATGGGACGGAACAAAGGGGCAGGGGTGAACGGGGCAATTGCCTCACGGCGGCAAAGTAAGGCTACTACTTCATGCAAAGGGGCAAATCAAAGTTAAAGTCTCTAGGGCAAGAATCATTAAAGTCTCTTTCTCTCGATTAGAGAAAGCATCAAAGTCTCTCAAAATGGCGTCGCAGCAAAATGGGTCATAGTAGCTACGAAGTCAAAATGGCGGGATGTCCGAAGATAGAGAGAGAGCTTCCCTCTCGTGCACCTGGGTTTTATAGACAACAGTTCAAGTCCAGTAGGGTCTCCATTGGAGGGTTCATAGGTTAGCTTCAAATTGACCAATCAAAAACGACAGTTCTCAAGCTTTTACTTAAGCATACATTATCCTTGGAGATGGGTACGCAAGTTGCAACATTGTCTCTCGATTAGCTTACTCTCAGAGCCTCCATTGTCCGCACCTGCAAGCCGACCTTGAATTAAGGAGAAAATATGCCATGCTGGCACCAACTTTAAGATAAGCATGTGAACAGTTTCTTGTGGAAAAATACAGCTCCAAGCAAAAATACACGTTTAATAGCACAGTGGAAAAATACGAACATCTAAACCGTGAGACCAGGCAACTAGGCCAAAGCCTCCTCTAAAGTAATGCTAAGCTAAGGCATTTCAAATAAGCAAATCGTAGCACATGTTTATGATTATGTCGGATTAGTGCAATTCTAATACACCACGTTACATAAAGCACGCGTATAAATGATGGCAAACTACTCTGAGGGCACATTTTGTCCCCGTACAATCTTCATTAATTCGGTTAATGTCACACATGATTATGTCAGCACTACGTTTATGCGTTAATAAATCAAAAAACCTTCATTTTCTGCTTCATCATAGGTGTACTGCATTTCTTGTACTTTAAAAGCTGCAAGACCCTGGTACAAGGGAATTGCAACTCCCGATCTCATGTCTGTTGATGTGGGGTATGACTTATACCCACATAGGAAACTGGCTCTGTATATACTACCAGGGGTTCCCCAGAGACTTAACAGAGGCTAAAGTACATAATACTAATGCTCTCTTTTGTGGTAGTGTGATCGAGCAGTTAGGTTTATTAGAGGGTAGTGCAAAACATTTGTTGTACCCAGACGAGCAGTAGAAGAAAGCACACACTCAATGACTTAACTCCAAACCAATTGTTTTTATATATCAATAATATATTTTCTTAATTTATTTCTAGAACCACAAGATTCAAGTTGCAGATAAGTACATTAATAAATACGTATTTCACAGATGAGTCAATATAACTTTGGAATCGGTAAGTTATACAGTTTAAGACTAAATGGCAATAATCTGTTTTAAAAGGTGACATTTTCAGTAGCAGTCACTGGGGGAAGAAAAGTTACTATGACTTACAAGTAAGTACTTGACTTACAGTTCCAGTCTCCAAGGATTAGGAAGTCCACAGGTTGGGGTTCAAATTAACCCCAAACACCCACCAGCAGCAACACGCGGCCTGCCGGGTGCAAAGGTCAAAGTTGAGGCAATTTTAACATGGGCTCCTATGGAGAATGGGTGGCACTCAGGATACAGATCTGATGGCAGGTAAGTAAGTACCTGCGTCTTTGGGGGGCAGACCTAGGGTGTTTTGAGGAGCACCGGAGGGCCACAGGTAAGCACCAAACACACACCCCCAGTGGCGCAGGGGTGGCTGGGTGCAGGGTGCAAACAGAGCGTCGGGCTCCCAATGCGTTCCTACGAGGGGACCCCATGAGTCACTTAGGTGCTGCAGGCTGGGTCCAGGGGGTCAGTTTGGTGAACAACAGACTGGACAAGTAGGAGGGCCACCTGCTGAACGTTGCTGCACTGGTGGTCGGGCTTTCCAAGGCTTGTGGGCTGTGGGTCCAGTGCACCTGTAGGTGTTCCATCTTCATCTGGATCAAGGGTTCCTCTGGATTCACACTGCAGGCGTCATCGTGAGGGGCAGGAGAGGTCAACCCAGGGTGGGCACTTGCTCGGAATCGCCTGGGGATCCTCTCTAGTCGGTTGGGCCACATGGACAGAGGCCATGGGAATCGGGTGCAGAGTGGTCAGGACTCGTGGATCCGTGGAGGCTCTGGAGTCCATAGTTGTAGTTTCTTCTTGGATAAGACCGCTGTCCACGGGAGTTCTTGGTCCTCTGTGATACAGGCCAGTCCTCTGGAGCTTGGCAGAGGTCCTTGGTCCCTCAGGAGGCGTTGCTTTCTTGTTGCAGGTCCTCTGAAGCAGGAAACAGGCTGATAGGGCTGGGTCCAAGTCAGTTTGCGTCTTCCTTCTCTCTGCTGGGGTTTCACCTTAGCAGTCCTTCTTCTTTCTTGTGAGGTCACCAGGAATCTGATCATCTGGTTTCAGGGGAGCCCTTATATCCTGGATTTAGGGGCGTTACAGGGGTCAGAGGGCAGTAGCCAGTGGCTACACCCTTCTTGTGTCCACTCCCTTTGGGGAGGGGGACACAAACCTGACTCTATTGGTCCCTGTCCTCTATCTGCTTCCAGTCCACTCCGAAGCACACCAGAGGACCCTTCTCCTGCAAAGCCTGCAATTTCACCTGCGACCTAACCTCCAAGCTCCAACTCAAAGCCTGAGACAACCGCCTACGATGCATCTTGCTCAACACCCGCTCCGTCCACAAGCACCTACTGACCACATCCTCATCTGACATCGCATTTCTCACCGAAACTTGGATGAATTCGGCCTCGGAACCAGACATAGCCATAGCCATATCAGAAGGCTACAAGATCATCAGAAGAGACCGCAGCAACAAACCAGGAGGAGGAATCGCCATAGTCCACAAAAACACCATAAGAGTCTACACCAGCTCCCACAACACCATCAACTCCGCCGAACACATCCATTTCAAAATCCGCAACAACGCCAACACCACCCTCAGAGGAACACTGGTCTGCAGACCCCCAGGCCCCAGACCGCAGTTCTGCGATGACATCGCCGACGCCATCAGCTCCCAAGCCCTCGCCTCAACAGACTACATCCTCCTCAGCGACATGAATTTTCACCTAGAAAACAACAGCGATATCAACACGCCCAACCTAATCGCCAACCTCGCCAACCTCGGCCTCAAGCAATTCGTCACGTTGCCCACCCACACCGCAGGACACACACTCAACCCCATCTTCTCAGCCAGCAACCACGTCTCCTTCAGCCACACCACCGAACTCCTCTTAACCGACCATCGCTGCATCCATTTCTCCTTTCAGAAGCCGGTCACTCACCACCTCACCACTAACCCCCCTGCCTCTACTGGAACAGAATCTCAACAGAACAGCTGATCTCCACCCTCACCCAGGCACCTCCTCCAAAGACCCAGGACCCCAGCACAGCCACCACCCACCTGACTAAATGGATAGAAGACTGCACCAACTCCCTCGCAGCACTCAAACAACCCTCAGACACCCATCACAGACCCAAGGCCAGCTGGTTCACCCCGACCTGCAGGCCTCCAAACCGGAATGTCGAAGAATGGAGAGGACCTGGCGCCTTGCACCCACCAAATCCAACTACACCGCCCTCAAGACTGCCATCTGTAAACATCACCAGCTGATCTCCACTACCAAAGGAACGTACTACAAAAGCCGATTAGACACCGACTCCCACAACAAAGAACTCTTCGGCATCATCAAAGAACTCTCCAACCCCAGGACCTGCTCCCACGAACCCTCCCCATCACAGGAACTCTGCAACTCCCTTGCCACTCACTTCCGTCAAAAGATCGAAGACATCCACAACAGCTTCAAACCCCAGACCCATCAGCCAACCACAGAAAACCACGAACCCAACGCATCAAACAACACCAACCCTCTATTCTCCTGGACCCACGTCAACAATGAAGACACCATCAACACCATGGCCTCCATCCACTCCGGCTCCCCTGGGACCTCTGCCCCACCTCTGCGCCATCATCAACAGCTCCTTCGATACAGCCACCTTCCCAGAGAGATGGAAACACGCCGACATCAATGCCCTGTTGAAGAAACCCAAAGCAGATCCAGATGAACCCAAAAAATACCGGTCCATCTCCCTCCTCCCCTTCCCAGTGAAGGTCATCGAAAAAAACGTGAACAGCCAACTATCCCACTACCTGGAAGACAGCAAAGTCCTCGATACCTCCCAATCCGGTTTTCGCAAGAACCACAGCACGGAGACCGCACTCAATGCCACCACAGATGACATCAGGACCATGCTCGACAAAGGCGAAACCGCAGCGCTCATCCCCCTGGACATTTCTGCAGCTTTCGACACCGTCTGTCACCACACCCTTCGAATACGCCTCCAAAACACCGGGTTCCGCGGCAAGTCCCTCGACTGGATCTCCTCCTTCCTCTCCGGCAGAACCCAGAGAGTTGGCCTTCCGCCCTACCTGTCCGAATCTTCCAAGACCATCTGTGGCATCCCACAGGGATCCTCCCTCAGCCCAACACTTTTCAACGTTTACATGGCTCCCGTCGCCATCATCGCACGATCCCACCACATCAACATAGTATCCTACTCAGACGACACCCAGCTGATCGTCTCCCTCATGAAAGACCCCACAACAGCAAGAAACAACTTCCACAAGGGACTTCACGCCATCGCCAACTGGATGGAATCAAGACGCCTCAAGCTAAACACAGTCAAAACAGAGGTCCTCATCCTCGGCAGCAACCCCTCCACCTGGAACGACTCCTGGTGGCCTACCTCCCTCAGAGCAGCCCCCACCCCTACCACCCAAGTACGGAACCTGGGCATCATCCTTGACTCAGCACTCAACATGACTCAGCAGGTCAACGCAGTCTCCTCTTCCTGTTACAACACCCTCCGGATGCTCCGCAAGATTTTCAAGTGGATTCCTGTCGAAACCAGAAAAACAGTCACCCACGCCCTACTCAGTAGCTGACTGGACTTCGGCAATGCACTCTATGCGGGAACCACGGCAAAACTACAAAAGAAAATGCAACGTATCCAAAACGCCACCGCCCGACTCATCCTTGACGTCCCACGCCGCAACCACATCTCTGCCCACCTCAGAGAACTACACTGGCTACCCGTATCAAAGAGGTTTACCTTCAAACTACTCACCCACGCAAACAAAGCCCTCCACAACACAGGTCCGGCCTACCTCAACGACAGACTCACCTTCCACACCCCCGTCCACCAGCTCCACTCCGCCAGCTTTGCCCTTGCTCCGTCCCCTGCATTCACCGCACCACCACCGGAGGAAGATCCTTCTCTCACCTCGCCGCCAAGACCTGGAACTCCCTACCGCTCCAACCACGCCACCTTCAGAAAACGCCTCAAGGCATGGCTATTCGACCAGTAGCTCCCTCCCCCCCAGCGCCTTGAGACCCTGATGGGTGAGTAGACTGATTGATTGTCTTCCAAACTAAGATAGAGGATTCTGCAAGGAGTGGGGTCACCTCAGCTCTGGACACCTTAGGGGTGGTCCTAGCTGGGGTGGTCACTCCATCCTGCTTTTCCTTATTTTTCCTACCGGACTTGCCTCCAAAAGACAGGCTTTGTCCAGGTGGGAAGGCAACTCCACTAGCTGGGGTGCCCTCAGGCACTGTAACAAGAGGCTTGAGCCTTTGAGGCTTACCGCCCGGTGTTATAATTCCTGCAGGGGGAGGTGTGAAACACCTCCACCCACGGCAGGCTTTGTTTCTAGCCATAGAGAGCACAAAGTCTCTCACCCATGTGGTCAGAAACTCATCTGGAAGTGGCAGGCAGGCACAGACGGGTCAGTCCTGCACCAGAGGATTGGATAAAATACAGGGGACATCTCTAAGATGCCCTCTGTGTGCTTTTTAGAATAAATCTAACACTGGCATCAGTGTGGGTTTATTGTGCTGAGAAGTTTGATACCAAACCTCCCAGTATTCAGTGAAGCCATTATGGAGCTGTGGAGTTTGTAATGACAAACTCCCAGACCATATGCTTAATATTGCCTCACTGCACTTACAATGTCAAAGAATGGACTTAGACACTGTAGGGGCATATTGCTTATGCAGCTATTCCCTCACCTATGGTATAGTGCACCCTGCCTTAGGGCTGTAAGGCCTGCTAGAGGGGTGACTTACCTATGCCACAGGCAGAGTTTTGTGGGCATAGCACCCTGAGGGGATGCCATGTGGACTTTGCCTTTTTCTTCCCACTAACACATACAAACTGCAATGGCAGTGTGCATGTTTTTGGTGAGGGGTCCCTTAGGGTGGCACAACACATGCTGCAGCCCTTAGGGACCCTCCCTGGCCACAGGGCCCTTGGTACTAATAGTACCCCTTTACAAGGGACTAATCTATGTGCCAGGGGTGTGCCAAATTGTACAGTTTTAGAGAAAGAACAGTGGTGCTGGGGCCTGGTTAGCAGGATCCCAGCACACTCTCAGTCAAGTCAGCATCAATATCAGGCAAAAAGTGTGTGTGTGTGTGGGAGGGGGGGGTAACTGCAACAAGGGCCAGTTTCCTACACCCGACATCAACAGACATGAGATCAAAGTTGCAATTTCCTTGTACCAGTGTCTTGCAGCTTTTAAAATAAGATTAGGGCTAACTCAGTAAGCTGAATATTCTCTGAATATACCTATGTTCTGAAGGTAATGAGTTGGAAGCGTGGCACGCAAGGCTCAGCTTTCCAATTTACTGTAATGGATAAATTAGGTACCAAAAATTGGATAGCAGTAATCATGTATTTACAGCGCTTAAATATGTCAGAAGAGCGTCATTCAACACTATCAAAAAGGTGATTATTAACAGTAGCCTTTTATATAACTGCACATTAGAAGAAACATGGAACAGCTTTTGTTCCAATATTTCATTATGTTATTGGACCTGTTCAGTTCCAAGGCATGTAGTCCAATAAATGTAAACCCTAGAGCCATGCCCAAAGAATTATTGTTCTTAGAATTGAGTTTTATACACTCTCTTTAATTTGACCAGGTCTTGTTCGATCAAAGCCTGCATTTTTCCTTTAAAAGTTATCGTATTTTCTTTATTTCTAAACTAATATAAATCATGTCGTGAGATAAATATTCCCATAGCAGAAAGTGCAACATCCTGCCTTTCCCAGACTTATTACTCTAGTATCACAAAACCTGTCTAAGATGTAACCTCCTCTCACAATTAGTAGTTTCATAACGACGGAGAATATCTGCGGGAGATTAATAATTTAAGAATGCAACGTTAGTTGTGCGTAGGCTGCCCGGATGATAGGCACAGAATATGTTTTCAAAGTTAATTTCACTCCAAGAACCAATATAAACAGCTTTCTGAACACTTGCCTTTAAAGTAATATTATTTTGTCTATTCACAAAGGCAATTATTTTGAGTGCATAAAGCAGCACTCCTGCTCTTACCTTCTAACATTAATTCACTAATATTGTGAAATAATCCAAAAACATCGCAAATGGGAATGAAATACAAATATTCAGGGAATATTCATGTACATTTAGCACCAGCAGTAAGGACTGTGTCACTTTGCACTTTCATGAATAAGGAGTTGGACTTTTTGGGCAGATTTATAAAGGTAAGTAAGAATGCAAAGAAGAGTACTCCTGTAGTACTAAGTGCTTTTCAAAATGCTTCCTTCTTTATGTATTATTGCAGCAGGATGCTTTGTGACACCCTGTGACTTTGTATTTTACAATGTGACTGATTAGTACATGTGAGAAACTAGGTTTGTGATTGTGGGTGGGAGGTTGAAACCCCACTCAGGCAACATCCTCAATCCTTGTAATGGTGAACCATAAAAGTCACTAAATTAATCTGTGCTTAAACATCTGATACTTTGCCACAAAAGCAGTCAGACTTAACATAGAGGCACCGTGCTAAGTATTTGTGCAGCACTCAAACAGTTATGAAGTGGAAATACAACGCTAGAAAAATCCTAAACCACATTAGAAATGTAGAGTAAAACTGAATAAATTACTTGACACCAAAACAACAAAAAATCCAATAAGTGGAACGACGGGTATAAAGTTTCAAAGATTTTAGGTGCGTATGGTATCTAAAAGCACGAAGCTCCACTCCCAGTCATCTGGTCTTACGAGACTGGGTGAACATCACAAGTTCAGGCCAACAGCGGTGGAGCACAGATCAGTTACAGGGACCAGGTTAGTGCTGCTGACTAAGTTACCATCTCAATGTCCGAAACAAAGATTCCAGTTCACAGTGGAGTAGGCCGCAAGGAGCAAGGATATCATCACGATTGGGCAGTGCATTAGCACAAAGGTTGTGCCGGGCATCGTGGGAGTCATCGAGCTTCACATTGGCGGTCACCGTGCGCTGTCGATGTTGCAGTGCATTGCTGTTGGTGGTCACTGTAGTGCAAAGAGTCCAGTTCACTGGAGCCTTGCATTGCTGGTCAGAGCACTACTGCAAGGTCTAGGCACGAACAGAAAAGTTCACATTTGCAGAGAGCCCAAAACTTCAGGATTCTTTCCTTTTTATCCATGAAGAGTTCAATCAATACCATACTAAGGGTCCGGAACTTGGGAGGCACTTCTTGGGGGGTCAGGAACTCACTCCAGCGGAGGCCAGCAGGGCTCAGGCAGGCCCATTTGCAAGTCCAGTGCAACAGGTCATCTGTGCAGTTACAGAGAGGCCTGTGGAGCTTGTTGTGTCTCTGCAGCTCAGAACAGGAGGCCAGCTACCCAGCACATGGAGACACTCAGGTAGCCTATGGATATAGCAGGTCCAGTCTTTCTTCTCAGACAGCAGGGAGGCCTCAAGCAGCAGGGCAGTCCTGTGGCATCAAGACAGTCCTTCTGCAGTGTTCTCAAGTCCAAGAGTGTACTGAAGAGTAGGTCTGAGTGTCCTAATGTTATACCTGGTGCCAGCTTCAAAGTAGAAGCTTCTTCTGGAGCTTTGCTCTCACAGAAGTGTCTGAAGTTTCCTGCCTCTCTGCACTGGTCCCAGGATATCTGGTGGCACAATGGACTAAAGTGAAGTTCCCTGTGTGTGTGATAAGACTGTCTTTGAAGTGCAAGTGGGGCTGTACACAGCTTCACCTCTCCATTATGCTTGGATGGCACATCTTGCCAACACCCTCTATTGTGTGGCTGTTTGGGAGTGATACACAAAGGCCAACTGCCAACTACACCTAGCTATGTGAGCCAAGAACTGTCTGCAGTCACCAAACGATTAGTACAAGAAAATGCCAACTTTCTAAATGTGGCTTTATCAGAGTTGTGAATTAAAATCTTATTATACCACTAAAGAGGATTTTAAATTATAAATCCTTAGACATCAAATGTGGCATGCCTACCTGCTCCCAAACAAACCTTATTACTTATTAAATGTAATCAAAAGGGAGAGGTAAGCTGTACAATAGTGAAAAGTGAATATGAGTGCTTTTCACAAACAAGACATGTAAAACTTAAAAACACATGTCCCTCTTTTTAAATGCACTGCACCCTGATCACTGGGCTGTTTAGGGCCTACCCTGGGAGAGACATATGTGTATTAAAAGGAAGGTTTAGGCCAGGAAAAATGGATTTTTAAAACTGCAGACTGGCTTCAATAACAGGCCTGATACATGTTTAAAAATGGCTATTTTAGTGGGGGCACAATAAGAGCTGCAGGCCCACTAGTAGCATTTAATTCACAGATTCAGGGTACATGTAGTGCCATTTTACTAGGGACTTACAAGTAACTAAAATGTGCTAATGGGAGTAGGACAATTTTATCATGTTTAAAGGAGAGAGCATAAGCAAGTAGCACTGGTTAATAGTGGTAATGTGCACAGAGTCCTAAAATCACTAGAAACTAATTTAGCACAACATGAGAGGTGAAGGCAAAAACAGGGGTTGAACCTGCAGAGATGACCACACACAAAATGAAGGGCAGGTTGTAATTGAGTTGGGGGCTAGATGGACCACTTACTCATTGCAAAATACTGGTCACAGCAGGGCATGGTCAGGCAACACTTGGGTGTGCTCCCATAAAGTTTTTGCCGGCTGTGACACATCCTACCTGGGGCTGCAGGTGTAAATTATTACTCCCTACTGGCTTGGGCACCCCCCTGGGTTTACCAAACTGACAAAAGCACCAACGGACCAGCCTTGACTCTTGTGCTGAGTGGTTGACAAGGCAGAGATGGCGTGGCAAGCCTCTACCTAGCTGGACTGCGGCAGCTAACTTGGACCCTGCAAATGGGTGCCAGACATCCCTGAGAGACATTGAGGGGGCACCCACAAGAACTATGGCAGCCCTGATCGTGCAGGGCAGACCGAGGGGCGGAGCAGAGTCTGACAGGGAGATTGGCTTCCCGGGCCGCTGGCCTGCAGCGCTACACTGGCCCCATCTGCGGCCCCAAACCTGGCACAAGAGGGGGAGTGCAGGCAGCGGAGCCAGCCTGTGGCTGCTGGGGTAGATGGTGCTGCTGGCTGAAAGTGTCAGCACTGTGGGGCACAAAGCTGTGCCTCTACGGGCCGAGGGTGGGGACTCCTTGCTGAACTTCTATGGCCTTGAGGGAGGGAGGGAGCACCTGGCTCAAAGGGCCCAATCTCTGGGTATCATGAAAAACTGAAGTTGGTGACCTGTCTAAGCCTGGAGTGTTTCTATAGCTCCCATATGTCCTGCCTGATGGAGTATGACTGGGTCCCCAGAGACCGCTGATTTATGGCCATAAAGTAAGGGGTTGGGGGATTTGGATCATGACAGCGAGGAGCCACCTTCTAGAGTGGATGGATGCAGCCCCCTGCCACTGACTGAGAGGAGACCCTTGCTTTGCAGGGTGAGCACCAGAGGACCCCCACCGCTACCAAGCAGAACAAGAGAACCTGAAACTTGCACTAAAGATGCTTAAAGAGAGAGGACGCCTAACAGTAGTGGTCTTGACCTGCAGTGGGAAGGGCAACAGTGCACCAGGCTTCACTTAAATACAAAGTGAGGACCGGGGCTAGGAGCCCACATTACTGTGAAGGGGGCCTTCCCTGGAGTGGAGGTAACCATCTCCTGCTCAAAGAATGTGGGGATGTCCCATATTGAGAGGCGATTATTGGTGGGCCTCAGCCCTGCCTTTGTGAGCCAGGGTGCCTGCAACTTGCACTCCAGTGCCCCCTAAAAAGGTGAAGAATTTTGGCTCCGGCGGTGCCTGGCCTGGAGATAAACATAAGTAAACCCCTGCTGTTTAAAGGTAGAGGCCAACGAACTGTGAAGGGGCTCCAGGCTATCATGACATGGCTAAGGATAAGCCCCCTAAGGCTATCCAGGCCAACAAAATGGACAACTACACCCACCCAGTATAGGACGATGGGGCGACGGGGGCACCGGCTGACTGAGCACCTCCTGCAAACCCAGGGACACCCACAATGACAGACACAATGGCTGCAATTGCGGGCTCAAAGGTGGCTATGCTGGTGAAAATAGACACAGTGGGTCTCTCTGCCCAGACGGAAGCCTGGATTGGAGACACTAAGAGGCACTCCAGGAGGAACAATCTTAGGTTTGTGGGCTTCCTGGAATGGGTGGAAGGACAATCTACAGAGTTGTTCCTGGAGGACTGGATCATGAATACTCTGAAACCACAGAGACTTTCTCAGTTCTTCACAATAGAACGTGCCCACTGGCACTGGCCCCTGTGCCCAAACTGAGAGCGCCACACCACACCAATATTGCCAGGTTATTCATCTTCAAAGACTACAACACATTACTACAACATATCTGAGTTCACAGAGCTCCTCAGTATGAGGGACGGAACACTACACTTGTACGGTGCAAGATCTCCATAATGACTTCATACAGACCAAGAAACGTGTGAGATTTAGACCTTAGGTACAGACTATTGTTCCCCACTAAACTCATGGTTCAGCACAATGGAAAGGTCTTCTTTTTATGTCCCCAGAGGTGACAAATAACTAGGTTGGCACACTGGGATGTGTGAGGCAGAAGGCTCTCACAATCCGAAAAATGGACACTGTAACTGTCACCTTCCAGTCCACAAGACCGAACTCCATGGACTGGGAGGTACGGACTGGTGCCCGCCCATCAGGGAGGATTGCAGGGCATCAGATTCAAATGCAGGAGGACTCTAACTACGTGCGGGACCCGAGAATCATTCCAGCTCTGCAGTAGAGACTGTGACTATCTGAGCAACAGTGTGGACCTGACTTAATGAGGACGTCCCCAGCACACTAGAGGGGGAGTGCCACCCCAGTCAGAGAGCTGCTCCCTGTGATGAGGACAATTCCTCTTGCCTCCACCACACACTGTCTTGGTGTGGCTGGGGACTCCTGGCATCGTCAGATGCCTGATTGCACTGGATCTTCTGAACTGTAATGTATATAATTGGTTACCTGTATGAGACTCATTGCTAAGCTGTAAGGAAATGATGTTGCTTATCATCTTACTGTTGAGTGTGGGGCTGTCTGGTTTGGGATACTACTTACCTGACAGAGATAGCAGCAGATTTCCATTACCTGGCGGGGAGCAATGGAGGGCTACAGTATCACTGGGTGTCAGAGTCACCAGATCCTCGGGGTCTGTGTACGTTCCCAACACGTCCACCACTGAACAGCTCCAAGACTCTGATAGATAAATCACAGAGACTGAGAGAGTTCAAGAGGGGAAGAGGGGATTAGGAAGGGAACAGCTGGGAAGGAGACCTGTAGTAAGAAAAAGGTTAGAACACACAATAAGAAAATTATATCTCCTGAAATCAATACTAGACTATGATTCTAAGCCTAGTCACTCTGAAAACATGAACAATCTAAGAGTTAAGTTTAAAATGACTAAGGGGGTCATTCTGACCCCGGCGGGCGGAGGTCGCCGCCCGCCTGGAGGGAGCCGCAATTCAGCCGCCCCGCGGTCAAAAGACCGCTGGGGCCATTCTAACTTTCCCGCTGGGCCAGCGGGCGCTACGTAAGGTAGCGCCCGCCGGCCCAGCGGGAAAGGGGCCTGCAACACAGAAGCCGGCTCCGAATGGAGCCGGCGGTGTTGCAGGTGTGCGACGGGTGCAGTTGCACCCGTCACGCTTTTCACTGTCTGCTAGGCAGACAGTGAAAAGCATACTGGGGCCCTGTTAGGGGGCCCCTGCACTGCCCATGCCAGTGGCATGGGCAGTGCAGGGGCCCCCAGGGGCCCCAGGACACCCGTTCCCGCCAGCCTGTACCTGGCGGTAAAAACCGCCAGAAACAGGCTGGCGGAAAGGGGGTCAGAATCCGCCAGCCGGGGGAAATTCGACGGGAAACCGCCGGACCCGGTTTTCCGACCGCGGCTTTACAGCCACGGTCGGAATGGGCAATGAAGCACCGCCAGCCTGTTGGCGGTGCTTCAGTCATCCGTGGCCCTGGCGGTCTTGGACCGCCAGGGTCAGAATGACCCCCTAAGTTTCAAGATGGCCGGATACCTGTAGGGGAATCAAGATGAATTCAATGAAAACTTTATTATTCAAGTACTTTCCTTTACATGAGAATCAGAAAAACATTCTGACTAAATTTTAAACCAGTCATATAAATCCTGTTTTGAGAATGTATACTAGGACCATACAATATTGCATCTAGAAACTCTGGCCTTCTGTGTACTCTTAAAATGTTTCAACACAAATTGCGCATATTGCAGATATCTATATATATATAGTAAACACCATAAAACGATTGTGCACCATGAATAACACAATATGGATTCAGGAAACAAATCACATAACTTGTCAACTTAAATGTTATATAATAAATATCTTAGAATAGTGGCATACAATAAGCAACATGAATTAAACTCGAGGAGAGAATAGTGCGTCTTGCCGATTCGAGTGTTACCATGTAAAATACCAAGAAATGGTAGCACGCAATGAATATCAAAGTCAAATCATCATTAATCGAATCGCGCGTCTTGCCGATTCGTAAAACACGATGTAAATGTCAAGAAATAACAGCTGACAATAAATAACAAGATCTAAGTGCAATGAAACGAATCACGTTTCTTTTGCCGATTCTTAAGCCACCATGTAAATGTCACAAAATGGTAGTGCGCAATAAACAACAAAGTTAAATCCTCATGAAACGAGTTGCGCGTCTTGCCAGTTCGTAAAACATCATGTAAATGTCAAGAAATAGTAGCGCGCAATGGAGAACAATGTTTAAACACCATAAAACGAATTGCGCGTCTTGCCGATTCTTAAGACATCATGCCAATGTCAAGAAATGGTAGCACGCAATGAATAACAAAGTCAGACCTTTATGAAACAAATCGCGCGTCTTGCCTATTTGTAAACTACCATATAAATGTCAAGAAATGGTAGCGCGCAAGTAATCTGTTACTCATTTAAGAATTTAACCAAGAATATGAAAATTCTAAATAACGGTGTCGGGATAGTCCAACCACCGTCTTACCGCCTGGAACAATGATCACCAATGAAGGATGAAGGGCAGAAGACTGGAAGATCCAAATAGTCCGCTGGGACAGGAGCTCAGGAAGAAGCTGCTGCTCTGTACCGGGACCTCTGAATAGTGCGCACTGGGAGTTGGGCTGGCTCTCTTTTATAGAGTCTTGGCCCAGCCCAGAACCACGCCCAGGCATGTTGCAGGGAAAGTCTCTGGAAGGCCCTGGAAAGGGACAACACCCTAACACACTCCGAAAACCTGCAGCACTACATTGCAAAGGAAAAGTATTTGTAAGCATATTAAAAATAAGTTTTCAGGATTGAACTCTGCAATGCAAAAGGTTAAACCACAACATATCAGCACAATGCATAAATTACGTTGTATTGAGAGTGCCGGGTTTTTGCATTTTTGTTGCCAATAGAGCGCGTACTGCTCTGGTGTTGACACTGGGGCAGTTTGAGTGCCTACGACCTTACTGCACCAGAGATATGATGCGCTGTCAACGAGATGCACTTGGGGAGGTTGAGGTCTCTGTAGAGAGTATTGGGGGGTGGAGCGTTCTAAGTGTTGGCTTAGAAGTTGTGAGCCTAAGTTGTTTGGACAAACTGCCTTTGGGAGGGGATTCTGGAATACACGTTACTGTTATCAGCAGGGTTGTTATAGTTGCTCTACGAAACACAAGGAAAGTTGCTGGAAGCATGACTACAGTGAATGTGGAGAGTGTGGTGATGGAAAGGGAGTGATAGGGTGTGAGGTGTGTGATTGAATACCTGGGATGGATCAGACATGGAAATTCCTTACTTGGAATGTTCGGGACTTGGCCGCCTGTTAAGAGGAGAGTGTACTCTTATTTGAGGAGGTATGGGATCTCAGTGGCCTGCCTGCTGGAAGCGCATACTTGGGGGGATTGCATAAGTTAACTGCATAGGAATGGACAAGATAGTTATTCACGACTTTGTACTCCAGTTGTGCGCAGGCGCATTGATCTGGGTTGCGCCGGGGACCCCGTTCTGGATCTCAGGGGTGACAGTAGGCTCGGAGGGTAGATATTCTATTGTCTCGGGTATGGTGGACTCCAGAGCACTCTGCCTGCTAAATGTTTATGCCCCAATGTAGATGATCAGATTTTTATTTTTTATTGAGCACTAACGAGAGCTGCTGCTTTGTAGGACTGCAGGTGATAGCAGCAGGTGACCTGAACTGTGTTCTCGATGGTTGGATGGTCAGGTGTCCTTCAAGGTTAGATACGAAGCTTGCAATGACTGAGGCACTTACGGAGGTAATGCGAGGACTTGCCCTGTAGGATGTATGGCGAGAGCAGACCCCACATAGCTACACCTAGTCATGTTTTACCCCTGCGACTGGGATGCACAGTCACATCGAGTACTGTCTGATGTCCAGTATCATGGTGCAGGATGTTTTTTATATGTCTTATCTGGCCCACTAACTTTCGTCCCACTCCCCTATGTTGTTCTCATATCAAATGAGTTAGAGGGCTTCGAGTGTGCCCATCTGGCAGATTAGGGCAGGTGCCCTCGCAGACCCAGTTTTTGCACACACCGTCTCCAAGGTACTAGAGCATTACTTTGGGGAAAACTGGGAGAGCACAGCCTGAAGGGCCATGGAGTGGGATTCCATTAAGGTAGTTCTTCGAGGGGAATGTATGAAGATGATATATGGGGTTAAGATTCAGCTCACGTGTATGTTAGATGTGCAGGAGAAACAAATAGCAACCTTGGAGGGGGTCTGGCTGCTGAACCACAAAAGCTGGGGGAATCAAAAGAGAGAATGAGAGAGCTACTAGAGACTTGGGACAGGTGAGATACGTTTGTGCACACCACTTATAGACAGCACCTCTCTGCAGAAGGGCACAATTTAAGATATGCTTCTCCGTAATGAAACCCAAAAACCACCAGTAGTAGTGGTTCATGATACGTGAGGTAGAGAGGTATGCTAACAACAGGATATCATGGATGTTTTTGGACAGCACCTGCGGGGGTTACGCTGTGCCTGGTGCTGACTCTCGGTGGAAGGGGAGGAGAACCTGATCGGATTCCAAATGTCCTGCTTGTCTGAGGAAGACAGGGAACATCTGGATGCACCCCTTTCAAGGAAGAGATTATATCGGCTATACGTACATTGCAAACCTCTAAGGCTCTGGGAGGGGATGGACTACCAGCTGAGCTGTATATGGGGAGGGCAGATTCCTTTGTGGATCCCCTGCTGGTGGTATACCAGGAGGCATTTGATGTGGAGCAACAGCCTGACTTTATGAGGAAAGCTTTCATAGTTGTGGTACCCAAGCCAGATAAAGATGTAAAGGAGGTCTCCTCCTACTTCCCCTCTCAATGCTAGATGTTGATGTTAAAATACTCAATAAGATCTTAGCAAACTACTTGCTGGGCTATTTGCCTGCTCTGGTACATGAGGACCAGTGTAGTTTTATCCCTCGCAGGAATACTCCCTGTAACCTGAGGTGGCTCTCCCTGGCGAGGCACACGTCTGAGCTGGGGGATGGCTTCTATGTGCTGGCTCTACTCTACATAGAGCAGACATTCAATTCCCTGTCATGAGACTTCTTATGGCATATACTGAGAAAGGTAGAAGTAGGGGAGGCATTCATAAATTGGATGCAGCTACTCTCCCAGAGCCCAGTGATGAGGGTCCGTATTGGCAAAACGGTGTCTAGTCGTTTTACCCCTCATAAGGGGACCAGCTAGGGTTGCCCATTATCACACCTGCTGTTTGCACTGTCAATGGAGCCACTGGCTTGTAAATTGCCATCGCTATTGCTTGGGTGGGTAGTGCAGATTAGGGGAGACCCCACATTTGGTCTCCCTCTCCCTATCTGCAGATGACACACTAGTATACCTAAGACAACCAGAGTACTCTGTCCCCATTATTTTGGCAGCCCAGGCAGAGCTTGGAGAGGTCTTTGGGCTACAGGTTCTTTGGATGAAGTCCAAGTTATTCCCCCTGGCCACCATGGGTGGGATCCCATGGCAACAACTCCCAGCTCTGGGGCTCTCATGGGAGTCCACAAGTGTCAGATTCCTCAGATACGAATAGCAAGAGAGGCAGACACATCTGAACCTCTGAACATTGGCAGGGTTTGGGAGGGCCTCAAACCATTGGTAAACTTTTGGAACACCCTCTATTTGTCCTTAATGGGCGAAGTCACGCTTGTAAAAATGGGAGTACTGCTCACTGTCAATATGCTTTTCAAGGAACATTACGAAATACCTCCTAGAACTTGAAAAAAATTATTGTTGAGCTGTTGACGGCATCTTGATAGAAACGTGTCAGCCTAGCCACCTTGAACCGTACCTGCAGCTGTGGTGTGTTAGAACTATTCAGCTAAGAGCTCTATTATCTTCCGGCACAACTCTAGCATGCAGTGCACTGGCTGGACAACGGAGAGAACTGGGATAAGAGACTGTTGAGAGGCACTTGAGGCACAATGACTCTGCCTGAGCTCTTGATGATGGGGACAAGGTCGCCCGCTTCAGTTCCCTATGTGATGAGGCAAGTGTGGGAGGCGTGAGAAGGGCGGTCCAGCAGGTGCTACGTTGCACCCCCTATGCACCAGATTTGTCTGTGTGATCCCTCCAATAGTGGAATCAATGGCGATGGATTGATGGAGAGCGGGGATGATGCAACACCCTGCAGGACCTATACCCAAAGGACAGGTTTATCACACTGCCTAATGTGACTGAAACCTTCAACTTAGGACGTGGACAATTTCTTCAGTCTGTGAAAAGGGCAGCCACAGCTGGCAGTACGTAGTCTTCAGTCCCTAATGTTCCTTTGGAGTAACACACATTAGTAACCCTACTTAATATAGCTGGGGACCACAAACTAATATCCTACATTTACATGGCACTCAGGGAAAATATACTCCTAAGCGTGCTGCTAGTGCAGAGTAAATGACAAGAGGCACTGGAAGAAAAAATCACAGATAAAGATTTAGTGAACATACATGTGGGGGTGCAGGTGACCACTGCGAACTCGAGATTCAAATTAATCCATTCTAATGTCACACATTGGATATTCCTTACACCTGTTACTCTGCATGCTATCTAAAGGGTGCCCACCTGTCCCCGTTGTTTGGTGGAAGGAGTGGACTTCCTGCATATGCTGTGGTTGTGTCCCGTGCTGGCTAGTTACTGGCATACTGTAGCTGGCTTATTAAACGCTGCTACAGACTGGAGGGTACCAACGGATCCCAGACAATGCCTGCTGGGGCAGACACCAATAAGTCAGAAAAAGGGCCTTAGTAGGTGATGCCTGCTGTTGGTGTTGGTTCTAGCTAAGCGTAGAGTGGCTATTCATTGGCTGTCACCTGCCCTCCGATGGTGCGTGAATGGATGAGAGACATGGCAGAGTGGACAGTAGCCCAAGAGATCTGGATGATAAACTAGGAGATGACCTCCATGCGTGGGCGGTGATGCCAGCGGACCTCCTTGACCCGCCTGATACTAGACCCCGACCGCCCTAGACTAGCATTCTGCCTCTGCACATAGTGAATGAGTCAATGCTGTGTAACATTAAGAGAGGAAATGGAGTAATGATTCATCGAGGTGAAGTGCACCATGGGGGAAACTCCATGTGGCCATGTTGTGTTTTGGGCCCTTCCCTGTAGTGGGCACTTGCCCACCCAAACAAGTGAGGTATCATTTTTATCTGGAGACTGATGGGAATGCTAGGTGGTAGGAAGTTTCTGGTTTATTTCGGTTTCTGAAAGACTATGGCACAGACATGCAAGGAAAATGTGTGATTTTTGTCACATTTTGAAGTTTGCAGGGCATTGTGGGTAACAAACTTGTTGGGATCCACAAGAGGCACACCACCCTGTACTCCCCCAGGTGTCTAGTTTTCAAACATATCTAGAGTTGGTAGATTTTCCCTAGATAAGAAGCAAGCCTGCTCGTACTTCTGTGATATCACAAACATTCAAATTGTGAGAAAAAACACCCTTAGGTTTTGTTAAAAAGACCCTGCACCCACCAACCTAGTTGGTGGCATGCTTTCATCACTGGGGTCCCACCGGGACACCTTGCATGTCAGGGGTATGCTTCAACGCCTGATTACAGTGGAGCAGGTATTTTTTTTTAAACAGACATACTGGTTGAATTTGGTACAAGGATGAGTGATGGTTCAATAGATCAAGATTTCACAAAAAAGTATGCACTGTTAATAACTGAAAAAAAACAGAAACAATGACTCACAGTTCGTGAGCTGTAAAGCCACGACAGGGCACCAACCGCTTTACAGGCCATTCACACTCCTTTCATACATGACACACACAAGATCATTCACACCATTAGCCGAGGGCCCAGCACATTACAGCATTCACTACAAGAGACAATGCAGAGACAATGTACACCCTGGCAGAGGAAGAAAGAAAAGATAATTATTACTGCACAACCATGTATTCATCGAGTACACACACATACTGGTTGGATTTGGCACGAGGGTGAGTGATGGTTCAATAGATCACATTTTATTAACCAAATTGCACAAAAATTAAATTCACTATTAATAATTGAAAGGTCAAAAAACGGAACCAATGACTCAGAACTTGTGAGCTGTAAAGCCACGTCAATTCACCAACCACTTTACAGTCCATTCACACACCTTTCATATGTGACACACACAAGACCATTCAAGCCGGCAGCCGTGGGCCTAGCACATTACAACACTCACATCAACAGACCGTGCCATTCAAGGGTCCATCACTTTCATACGCCCACATGCCTGATAAAGCAATCACACCAGCTGACGGAGTGCGTTGATTGGCGTTTGGCTAGCAGTGTGTTGTAGTGACCAACAGCAAGTCAGTACTTTCACCGCCAGCCAAGCACCACTCAACGCACACTACCAGCCAAGTGCCACTCCACACACACCACCAGCCACGCACCACTCCACACACACCTCCAGAAAAGCACCAGTCCACGCACATCACCAGCCAAGCACCAATCCGCACACAGCGCCATCACATTTTTTTATACAAAATGAAAACACAAACCAATTGGAAGTAGGTGCAAAATTATAACTACAAACACAACAGCTCTAACTAAATACATCACACTAATATCAACCATGAAATCTGAACAAAAAATATAAAATGATACAGACCAGCCAGTTTACTTTTGTGCTCACGGTTGCAACCAAAAACTATGTTGCATGTGGAACACTTTAAAATATGTGGGCACACACAGCCCAGTCTTAAAAGGACAATAGGGCAGTACATACAACTCTAATCAGGATACCTCTTTGGGTACAGACTCTACATTTCTTAGCGGGAAAGTATTTTTTGAGCGTGGGAGGAATGTGATCAGGAAAGTGATGATCTTTCAGCCTAGTCACATCCTCCACCACTGCTTCTCTTGCCTGTTCCATTACACCAAGGCTGCCTATTGAAGACTCCTTAAACTTAACAAATGTCATCTTGACTATGGGAAACAATCCTTGAATACATCAAAAGCATTGAATGTTGTTAAATGGAACAGATGGATAGCCAACTTCTTATACCAAACACCTTACGAACAGCAGTGTAAGGTTCCAACCTCTGATTTACTCTATCTACACCACCCATGTGCTTATTGTAGTCTAAAATGCACACAGGTTTGCACACTTCAGCAACCAGACCCCAAACGTTCACAGTTGAAGTAATTTCATCATGGATGGTAGTCAGCATGTAGACATCCCTCCTGTTTGCAAATTTCACAGCTAGCAGCTCATCATTACAAAAGGCACTGCGCTGTCCCCATCAAGTTTTTTACACACAAACTCCCTTGGATAACCTGGGACTGTGCCACAAGTACCAGTGCCCACTTTGAACAATTCCCTGAACAATTGCACACCATTGTAGAAGTTACCTAGGTACAACTGGTGGCGTTTGTTAAATAGTCTTCCAAGTTCCCACACAATTTTCTCATTAACTCCAAAAGTGGACAGACAGCCAGGAGGTCAAAAGTGGAAACCCTACCAGTGTAGATCCAGAAATTATAGACATATCCTGTACTACTCACATACAGCTTATACATCTTAATTCCATAATGTGCCATCTAGGAATGTACTGCCTAAAAACCAAAAGGCCCTTGAACAGGACCAAAGATTCATCCACAGCTATTTCTTTCACTGGAAAACCGATTTCTGAAAAACAATCTACAAAGTGATCAAAGACAGGCCGAATCTTAAAAAGACAGCGACAAATACGGGTGGTCTTGTGGCAATGCTAAAGGATTATCAACAAAATGCAGCATCTAAAGAAGGAGCAAATACCGATTATGACTCATGGTTACAGGAAATATAGCCGTGGCCATCAAAGGACCAGTAGACCAATATGAAGACAGTGATGGCTTCCTTATCAGGCCCGTCAAAAAAGTTAAACCCAAGAACGTTTTAATCTCTTCTAGATTTGTGGGAGTCCACTGGGTAACTATAGAGTAGGGGCTTAATCTGGCACTGTTGTCCCTCAAGTACTGTTCACCACACAAATTAGTCTGCTCAACAATTTCATCCAAAAATGTATTGTCCATAAACAACTCAAAGAAACTTATAGGCAAAAAGTTTTCAATATTCACTTTACACTCTGGGAGAGCAATAAAGGCAGACAACACCAGCTGCACCACGTTTGGGGCAACCCAGAGTTCAAGTCTTCCAATGGAAAGCCTTTTAGCCCCAGGCTGCAATCCAGATGCCTCTTGCTGAACTATTGACACTCAGGCGGTTCCCGCCGAAAGACCGCTCCGCGGTCAAAAGACTGCGGCGGCCATTCTGGCTTTCCCGCGGGGCCGGCGGGCGACCGCCAGAAGACCGCCGGCCGGCCCAGCGGGAAAGCCCCTACAACAATGAAGCCGGCTCGGAATGGAGCTGGC
Organism: Pleurodeles waltl; assembly: GCF_031143425.1. Lineage (NCBI taxonomy): Eukaryota > Metazoa > Chordata > Amphibia > Caudata > Salamandridae > Pleurodeles > Pleurodeles waltl. The sequence goes on along the minus strand of NC_090444.1, from coordinate 175,662,051 downwards.
GGAGTTGTAGGGGTGCGACGGGTGCAGTGGCACCCGTCGCGATTTTCACTGTCTGCAAAGCAGACAGTGAAAATCTTTGTGGGGCCCTGTTAGGGGGCCCCACGGCACCCGTTCCCGCCATCCTGGTTCTGGCGGTGGACACCGCCAGAAACAGGCTGGCGGGAAGGCGGTCGGAATCCCCATGGCGGTGCTGCAAGCAGCGCCGCCATGGTGGATACCCTGGGCCAGCGGGAAACCGGCGGGAAAACGCCGGCTCCCCTTTTCCGACCGCGGCTTTACCGCCGCGGTCAGAATCGCCCAGGAAGCACCGCCAGCCTGTTGGCGGTGCTTCCGCCACCCTCCGCCATGGCGGTCATGGACCGCCAGGGTCAGAATGACCCCCTCAGTGTCTTCCTCTAAAAGTGACATTTCATCCGCACTGAGAGTAGCTTCATCATCAGATGATTCTGCTCAGACAGAAAATTAACTTCCAGAATCCTGGCCTTCTTCCTCTGTCTCAGATGCAGAGTCAGTCTCATATTCATGGTCAGAGGAAGACTTGAAAAGCATACCAATAACCTGCTGAGCGGTCATCCTGCAGCTAGCCATAACCCTTACTAGAATAAGTAACTTGACAAACAAGTCAACAATACCCAACAGTGTGTTAAATAAGCAATAAACAAAGTGTGGCTTGATCAAACAAAAAGTAAAACTACTGGCATGTAGCAATTGTAAGGTAAAATCAATAAAATCAAAGCACACCAAGACCTATACACTGTAAATACCACTCACTTGCCAGAGACAGCTAGACGCACCAGCACCTACTCTTCACAGACACAGCGAGCACCAACGATATCCCACTAAAAAGGAAAAACAGAATAAAATTACACGTAGAATAACACAATTCACATTGTGCACAAATCTAAGGAGAATTTCACACACAATAAAACATGTGCTAAATAAACTGCTATTATCACACCCTTTACAAACAACTCATTAATGCATTGCAACAATAGTCATTAGGAGTAAACAGTACAAAAAACGTTTTTCTTACCAAACACGTGCAACTATGCAAACTGCAGTTCTACCACTTTCAAAACCACAATCAGGACCAACAGCAAAGGAATGAAAATCTTTGATCTAGAACAAAAAAGAGAAATAAAACATTATGATCTGATCACAAATGCAAATACTGTGCCAGTCGGCAAACATCCGGCCACCAAACATTTAGAAATGTTCCATGGTGTCTAGTGGTTTTCTGCACCCCTTGGGGCAGATGGGTCAAAAAAATGGCCAATCTGTCATGGGGGTGAGGGGGTGTCAGGGTCAGAAATGGCCAAAATGAATGCCCCCTAAAGGGGAGCAACATTCCCACCAACCTTTGCATGGGGGTTTCACCGACATGCAAAGGCTGGTGGAAAAGCGGAAACATACCTGGAGGGTAGCATTGATCGTAATACTGGAAATGGCCAAAGGCCAAAAAAAAATCCCCCTAAAGGGGAGCGACCCAAGGGGCCACTCCCCAACATCGCCAACAAAAAGATCCCTGGTGGCCTAGTGGTTTCTGCTCCCATGGGGGAAGGTGGGCCTAAAAAAAGGCTGCTCTGCCCCAAGGGGACATAAACGGCCAAAATAATTGCCTAAAGGGGAGTGACCCTTGTCTAAGGGGCTGCTCAACAACATAATGAAAAAAATAATCCTTGGTGGCCTTGTGGTTCTGCTCCCAAACAAACAAAAACAATGGCCATAAAACAAATCCCTGGTGTCTACTGGTTTCTGCCCAACTAAATTGCCAATCTGCCCCCAGGGTGCCACAAACTGCCTAAAGATATTGCTCCCAACAGAGAGCGACCCTTGACAAGGGGCTGCTCCCCAAACACAAGAAATATCATATATTAAATATTCCCTGGTTTCTAGTGGATTCTGTCCCCCGTGGGGTCAAATCGGTGTAAAATATGGCAGATCTGCCTCCATGGGGGTCAGAAACGGACAACATAATTCTCCCCGAACGGGAGTGACCCTTTCCTAAGGGGTCATTCATGACAGACATCAAAATAGAAAAAAACAAACCTGGTGTCTAGTGCGCATTCCTGCTGCAGGATCGCAGTGCAATACTGCAGCAAGAATGCTCAAAGAATCATGGGAGGGGTTGGCAGTAGAAGCGCTTCCACTGCCATCCCTGCTTCGGGGAGAGTGTGTGGGGGCAGCCCATGGGGGGAGCACTAACACTTCCCCGTGGGTCAGTGCCAGGACGTAATGCTTACACCCTCAGCACAGCAGTGCTGCAGCAGAGGACTAACCATTACATCCATGGCATAGAAGGGGTTAAACCTTTAGCTTTTAAAATAGACGTGGCATACAAACAAAACAACAACTATCTGGTTGACGCTATTATGCGAGGAATAAGAATGGTGAAGTATTCATCAATGACAAGTTTATTATAACAGTAATAATTAGACACACAGATTTCTATGCACAATATAGCACCACCATTGGAGCAACTGAACTGAGTTTCAGGTAATGAATGAACGAATAAGCTTATAGAGCATAAAGCTACTCAGAAAGAGCCCTGGCACTACTGCAGCTGAACAGAAGGGAGCACTCCAGGTAGCTAGTGTCATGAGAACATGTAGGTTTTAAGAGCTTTTCTAAATAGCTTTTCAACAGCAATAGCACAGTGTCAAAGAAAGCCAATTCCATCTTTTACTACCATAAATCAAAAGGACCTAACTCCCTGCCTGACCTGGTGAAACCTATGTATTGTGTTTGTTAGACCTGGCACCCTTGGTATGCCCTCCCCTGTCTTTTTTGCCTCTGCTTCCTGTATTTTGACTGTGTGCAGGACTTTGTTTTTGCTGGTTTTGGTACTCTGGGCACTTTACCACTGCTCACCAGTGCTAAAGTGCAAGTCCTCCTTGTGTAAATTGTAGGTGTAATTGGCTTTTCCATGCTTGCCATATTTGATTTACTAGTAAATCCCTAGTAAAGTACACTAGAGATGCCCAGGGCCTGAAAATCAAATGCTACTAGTGGGCCTGCAGCACTGATTGTGCTACCCACCTGAGTAGCCCTGTAAACATGGCTTGAATTGTTGCTGCAGTGTATGTGTGTGCAGTTTTAAACTGCCAATTTGACCTGGAAAGTGTATCCCCTTGCCAGACCCAAACCTTTCCTTTTTGTACATGTAAGGCACCCCTAAGATAGGCCCTAGGTAGCACCATGGGCAGGGTGTTAAAGGCAGGACATGTGTTTTGCATGTCCTAACAGTGAAGTACTGCCAAATCTGTTTTTCACTGTAGCAAGGCCTAGCTCTCTCATAGGTTAACATGGGGCTGCCTTTAAATAACTTTTAAGTGTAGTTTCCCTTTGGGGGCAGATAGAGGAATGGAGTTTGGTGTCTCTGGATTCAGAATTTAAAAATACAACTTTTGGTAAAGTTGGTTTCTAAATTGCCAGTTTGAAAATGCCAATTTTAGGAAGTGGGCATTTACTTGCTTAAACCATTCTGTGACTCTGCCTGCTTGTGTATTCCCTGTCTGGGTCAAACTGACAGTTGGGCTGTTTTTGAATCTCCACTAGACAGTGACACAAAGGAAGCTGAGGTGTAGTCTGCATATCCTAATGGGCCATCTGGGCTAAAGTGGAGGGAGGAGCTGACACTTATACCTGAATCGGCTGTGCCTGCCCTCACACAATGCAGTCTCCGACCCCCTGGTGTGTGTCTGGGGCCAGGCCCGGGCAAGGCAGTATCTTCTGAACAACAGAGACTTTCCTGTGAAGTTTGTCTACTTCAAAGGCAGAAAGGGGTATAAGTAGTGGACCCAAGACCCCAGAGTTTTAGATTACTTCTGGACTCAAGAGGAACCTCTGCCACGGAGAAGAGCTAAAGAGCTGGAGGAGGAGTACTGCCCTTCTTCCTGTGACTGTGCTTTGCTGGGTTGGCCTGCAGTTGCTGCTTCTGCCTGAAAGAGGACAAAGACTGGACTTTGTGGTATATTCCTTGGTGTGAAGTGTCTCCAAGGGCTTTGACTGAGCTTGCCTCCTGTTTTCAGGGCCATCAAAGACTTCCTCTACCAGCATCTGGACTCTCTGCTGAGACTCCTACCCTGCCTAGTAGTGCCCTATCCAGTCCCTGGACCCTTGAAAGGTGAAGCTGGTGGAACCACAATGGAAATCCACACACAGGAGCCATGCAGGGAAAATTTCAATGCATCACCTGCAACACGGCTGTACAAACGACTTGCCACCTGCATTGTGGCTGATAAATTGACGCCCCACCTGCATCATGGCTGGAGACACAACGCAACACCTGCTTGTGGCTGCTGGAATCTACGCAACCCCCCCCCCGCACCACGGATTCTCATCCTCCTGCGGCCCCGGATTTCGCACGCAACATCGCTGGGCGCCAAAATCACCATGAGCCTGCCGGAACCTGAGGTGCCTATCTGGAAATTGACACATCCCTCTCTTGCAGGAGAGGAAAAGACACATCTCCTACCCAACCGTCGAAGAAATGATGCACAGCCTCACTTGTAAGTAAGGAATCAATGCATCACTGACTTTTCCAATGAACGCTCGCCCGTGTGGCTTTATTTTTGACGCAAACCAGGAACTTTGTGTAACAACAACATTTCCACTGTTTTCTAAGGAGTAATACTCTTTTTACTTTAAAAAATCATAACTTGACTTGGGAATGTTGGATTTTTATTGTTCTGGTCTTGTTTGATTTAGATAAATATTGGCTATTTTACTAAACCTCTGTTGTGTCCATTTTGTGGTGTTTTCACTGTATTACTGTGTGTGGTGGTACAAATACTTTACACATTGCCTCTGAGATAAGCCTGACTGCTTGTGCCAAGCTATCAAATGGGAGAGCAGGGGTTATCCTAGGTGTGTTTTTCCCTCACCCTGACTAGAGTGAAGGTCCCTGCTTGGACAGAGTGTAAACTGACTGCCAACCAGAGACCCCATTTCTAACAGTGTCTAATAAAGCAAACGTAAACCTAAGGTTTTTGGTTGACTTGTAATGGAGAATCCTGTCAATACGATTGATACCTAGGGCTGAACTTGTAGAAAGAGTAATGTAAGAAACAGGGTTATTCCTTGAGGAGGGTGTAAACCCTACTCAAGTAAACGACCACGATCCTTGTCAGGGTGAACCTCAAAAGTCACTAAATTAACCTGTGCTTAACCTTCTGGGAGCTTGGCACAAAATCAGTCAGGTTTAACTTAAAGGCAGCGTGTAAAGTGTCTATGCATCACACAAACTGTAAGAAAGTGAAAACAAAATACAAGAAAAATCTCAAACCAATTTAGAAAGATAAAGTAAAATTATCAATAGAATTAGACCAAAATGACAAAACCTTAATCAGTAGAACCACTGATATGCATTTTTCAGGTTTTTGGTACGTATGGCTCCTAAAATCACAAAGCACTACTCACAGTCATCTGGTTGTGGTAGACTGGGCAAAAGTCACAAGTTCAGGCCAACCACAATGGGGCACAGGCTGGATATAGGAACCAGGATAGCCCCACTGAAAAGGTTTCCGTCTCAAAGTCCAGCCCATAGAGTGCAGTACCTCAAGATTGTACCTCTCCTTGTGGAGGAGTGCCCTCTGATGCCAGTCAAGGTTCCAGGCTCTGGAGAGGCACCTCATGAGGATCAGGGACTAACTCTAGTCGAGGCCATAAAGGCTCAGACAGGTCCAGTTGCAGGTCCAGGTCCAGTCATTACCCAATAGGACATATGGGCCTTTGAGTAGTTAAAAACAAATATAGGAGTTTGTCACTACCAGGACATGTAAAACTTAAAAACACATGTACTACTTTTTAAATACGATGCACCATATCATAGGGGTTGTTTAGAGCCCACCTCAGGGGCAGTCTGTGTGCATTAAAAATGAAAGTTTAGGTCTGGAAAAAGGTTTATTTTATCAGATTGTAAATGGCACTTTAAAACTACACTACAAGCTGCAATTGTAGACTGAGACACGTTTTAAAGGGCTTTTTTTGTGGGTAGCAAAATGACTGCTGCAGGTCCACTAGTAGTACTTAATTTACAGGTCCTGGGTACATGCTATACCATATACTAGGGGCTTATAAGTAAACTAAATGTGCCAGTCAGTTGTAGGCCACTTTTTCCATTCTTAAAGGAAAGATCATAAGCACTTTAGCACTGGTTAACAGTTGTAAAGTGCACAGAGTACTAATGCCAAAATAAACCTATTCAGAATAGAGAAGGGATAAAGGCAAAATGTTTGGGGAAGACCCTATAGAACGGGCAAAGACCAAAACATGATAAATGTTAACAACAGACTTGAAGAGAATCTTTTTTTTAATTGGAAGCCAATGCAGGTTCAGCAGATTTTTGTGAGATTGAATCCCGCTTAGGGATGTTCAAAATGGAGCGAGGGCTCCATTTTGTATCACTTGAAACTTTTGGATCCATTTTTTAGGAAGACGAGACACAAAATGTTAGAAAAATCTAATCTTGAGGTTATGAAAGTGTGGCCAACCATTGTACAGGTTGCATACAGGAAGAGATTAGGAACCTTTCTTAGATAGTGTGGCAAGGAAAAACAGGCTCCAACAGTGGTAAGGATCTGAGGTTGGAAGGAAAACTCATTATCCAGTATCGTACCCAAGTTCTTTGCAATTGTGGCTGAAGTTGGAGGGGAAGGGAGATCACTTGGCTAGCAGTTATTGACCTACTGCTCTTTCACATAACCAAAATCAAGAATCTCCGTTTTCTGTCTTGCATTCCGGATAGCTCTCAAGCAACCAATGTAGAACATCTGTAAGACAAGATTTAAAATCCCCAAAGGCTATGTAGTCAACGTGAGGAGCAACAGGGTAACATTGGCATATGAGATGGTTTTTACACTGTATGATTGTATCAACTTCACTAAGGGGCCACATACATATTAGAAAGTAAAGGGCCCAAGCTAGCTGGTTTCTGGTTAAAAAGTAAAGGAATCAAACCTGTTGTTCTCTACTTTTCAGGAATGATGTTAGCCTGCTCCAAGCAGTGCCTTCAATGCCTATCTCAGCCAAGCTCTGAAGATGTATAGAGTGGAATGAAATACTTAGGGCCAGATTTATAATTTTTGACGCAAAACTGCACGAACACAGTTTTGCGTCAAAAGGTTTAGTGCTGGCTAGCGCCATTTTTTAACATCACCCGGGCTTCATATTTATACTATGACTCTGGGTAGCGCTAAAAACAGGTTAGAGTCAAAATGTCTGATATTAACCATTGCGCCTTGTCGTAAGGCAAAATGACATTAACACCGGAAAAATGTCTCTAACCTATTTTACGACATGTAAATATGTCGCTAAACGGAAATGCACCATTTTTACCCACATTATCGTCAAATCCAGATGCTAATGGATAAAATAGTGCGAAGGAGAGGCAAAATGGACCCAGAAAGCCAGGAGAGACCCCAGGGTGACCCCAATCAACCAGGAACCAGCCAGGAGGACACAGACAAGACCCAGGGGAGGGAGAAGAAAAAGAGAAAGTGTTGTTTCCGTGCGGAGGAGCATGAAATACTGGTGACGTATAATCAACATCAACTCTTCGTCACCTCCAAATTGCCAATTGGCAGGAGGGAGGCAATCTTACAGCAGATAGTAGACAAGATTAACAGTGTGGCACAGGTGAGGAGAACCGTAACTGAGTGCAAGAAGTGCTTGCATGATTGTAAGAGAAGGACAAAGGACAAGGTGGCAAGGAACAGGAAGGCAGCACTGCAAACTGGAGGAGGTAGTCCAGCACCACAAGAGGACCTGGACGAGATGGAGGAGATGGTTGCAGCGGTCATCGGATGAACTGGTCACTGGAATCACAGAACAGCACAGCGCAGACTAACAGGAAACACCACAAATGCAGGGTAAGTTGCATGGGGGAAATTAATGCTAAATTGTTAAGTGCAAGAAGGGGGAGGCACATAGGACACACACAATGCATGTCAAATGAGCACAGAGGGACACATTGCACATGAAGCAAGTTACACTATGTTGACGTAAGCAAAACATTTACCTTCACCTTGGTAGTGCCATGCACCACAACACATACACAACTTGGACATATGTCAATCACCAGGGCTAAATACCTACATGTACATATGCAGCACATGGGATGGATGGCATGTCTAATGACTGTGCCTCTGGTTTTGTCATCACAACATCCCTCGCATATAGTCAAATTAACCCTACCAACATGACCAAGACTTCAGAGACTAGGTAGTCAGTCAATACATCATAGTGGTGTCCCTTGCAGTAACACCTTGCAACTGCCCTGCCTCATTGCCCAAACACATGTGTGCTGCATCTCACAGCACACAATTTATTGCAACCATCCCAACAGTACCCAGACATGTGAAGGCAGCACCACCACCCCCCACATTGACAACACATCCACATAAGGCAGCTACCACTCCATCATGCAGTAAGGATGCGCCCTGGGTCCTCCATGACTGGAAACATGGCACTACCCAGAGCAACTAAACTGGTGTAGTGTGGAACCACATATCTTGATGCTGATCAGAAATGTGCCACTACAGAAAATATGTGTCACAGATAGCAAACTGTAGGTCACAACAGAAACAGGCTGAGCCCCCAGCTACTCTGACACAACCATGTGAGGCACATAGGAATGGGGAAATAAACACACACACGCAACATAAGGTGTATGACTGTAATCATAATGGTGTATTATTCCACTTTGGCGGGCGGGGGATGGTGCATGGGCAAGTCTGGTGTTGGTAAGACTGCCAGTGCAGTGTACCCTTTGTGGTTGGCAGTATGAGTCACACGTTGGGATGGCGGGTGGAAATCTGTCTGCTCATGGTAGCTCTGTGGGGCACTTAGCACAACATTGTTGATGGATCAAATAGAGTCAGTGCCAGTCTTGGGGTGCATTGGGTGTGACAGGACACGCTGCTCTTAGCCCTGCAAATTAGGCAGTGGAAAGGGCAAAGGGGCAGGGCATGGCCCCCCTGCACTGCCCATGCCAGTTGCATTGGCTGTGCAGGGGCACCCAGGGGCACACCACACCACATCCTCACCAACCTTTGCATGGGGGTTTCACCACCATGCAAAGGCTGGTGGAAAAGCGGAAACATACCTGGAGAGTAGCATTGATCGTAATACTGGTCTGGTGTCACAAGACCGGTGGCATTGCCAGTCTTTAAGCTGCTGGAAACCTGCCAGTGCCAGGCCATTGACCCATGGGGCATTCCACATTGACAACATGTGCCACTACCACCTGCGCTGTTGGGGGTGGTCATTTAGACAATGGCAGTTAGGTGGTCATAGGACTGCCCCACTTGTAATGAGGGACAAGTATGACTACCTGTAAAATCACCATCAAACTAGCTTGAGGCCCTGACCTAAGTTCCACTCCAGTTAACTGGCTATGTCCATGAACAAAGGTACCATCCGGCACTGTCATATACAAAATGATGTACACAGCAAAAAATTATACCTGTGTCAATTTAGCTGCACTGCCACTATGTTGCATCTCTTGCATCATAGTGCAAGGATGGCTGCATGGGGGGGGGAGATCATAGTTGTGTAGGAAGGCGCACCTTCCAGCACAGACAGAAGATTAAATGGAAATGTGCTAGGTCCATATGTGCTGTGCAATGTAGCACACGTACAGATACATCAACATGAGGAGCTATCAAAGGAAACAACAGCATAGTGTCCTGGCAATGCTATCCCTGAGGTAGTGCAAGGTTTCAGTACCGCACTGGTGTATGTGAAACATGTAAGACTGGGACAGGGGCATATCGCCATGTGTGGTGCTGTGGCTTGACCACTGCAATACCCATTGCAAAGCTCTACCATACGAATGGATGCATAGGGAGGGTTGACAATAACAAGATGGTGTCAATCCACAAAAAGGATATACATCACACCTAGGGGCGTGGCTGGGCCGGGCAAGATGGCGGCCGCTTAATACATCGGCTCCAGAGGGGCCTATTAATTATCAGCAAAAACGAACCCCATCCCTTGACCAACCCTCGGAGTGCTGTGCATCGGGGGTGACTGGAATAGAGAATAGTCAGCGGAGGGGATTCCCGTTCTCCGGGACCCCTCAGGAGGTGAGCTGTGGAGTGGCACGGCCGGGGCCCAGAAAGCAACTGGGGCCGGGGACTCGAGTGCCGGTCTCCCCGGTGACTGTGAGGAGGCGCTGTGAGACGCCGCAGAGCTGAGGAGGAGCGGCGCCCGTTGCGCAGCCCCTTTGATAGGGGAAGGAGGCACGTAGCTCCAGGCAGAGGAGCAGCGGGCGCGGTCGGCCACTGCGAGCTGGAGGAGCGGCGTGCTACGCTCTGCCGGAGCGGTGGAGGCGGTCGGCGCTGGGCCTGGGGGACCCAGATTTTTTGCTAGAGAGGAAGAGCGGAGGCCCCTAAACACCTCTGGCCCTACTGGCTCCCACGAGCACTGGGGTGAGAAGAGTTGGGCACCCGGGAAGAGCCCTCTATGAATCCGACTTCACCGCGAGGCCTTGACTCAGCTACAAATTGAGAGCAACAGATGGAGCACACCAACGAGACATTGGAGAAGACATTAGGCTCTCTGCAAAGATAATAGGGCCCAGTGGACGCCAAATTTACTGAGTGCGAATCGGAGCGGGGTCTAGCGCTACACCTGGCGCCAATTCTTGGAAGAGGTGATATCCGGGCCTGGAGGGCCTCAACATAGGGACAGTGCAAACTTGAGAACACGCTTTGCATGAACCCCTTGGGAGGAGAGTTGTGGAGCATCGCGACTGGGGCCCAGGAAGAAACTGGAGCCGGGGCTCGAGTGCTGGTCTCCCCGGTGACGGTGAGGAGACGCTGCGCCATGGAGCTGAGGAGGGGCGTAGCCAGCTGCGCAGCCCCCTTGATAGGGGGAGAGGGCGCATCGCTCCGAGTGGAGGAGCGGCAGGTTCGGTTGGGACCTGCGGGCAGGGGGAGCGGCGTGCTGCGCTCCGCCCGAGCGGTGGAGGCGGAGTCCTGCCCAGGTGGACCACGCGATCGGCGCTGGGCCTGCGGGACCAGGACTTTTCACCAGTGAAGAAGAGCGGAGGCCCCCAAACATCTTGGGCCCTACTAGCTCCCTTGAGCACCGGGGTCAGAAGAACTGGACATCTGGGAAGGGCCCTCTATGAATCCAACTTTATCGCGAGGCCTAGACTCAGCTACAAGTTAAGAACAGCAGATGGGGCACACCGACAAGACATTGGAGAAGACATTAGGCTCTCTGCCAAGTTAAAGGGGCCCAGTAGACGACGAGTTTGTCAAGTGCGAAGCGGAGTTGGGCCTAAGGCTACATCTGGTGCCAATTCTTGGAAGGGGGCATGTCCGGGCCCGGGGGGCCTACACGTGGGGACAGTGCAAACTCGAGAACACGTTTTGCATGAACAACCGGGGTAACCAACGGAGGATTGACCGGGCACTGCCGCGCTAGTAAGCGAACCTGAACTGAAGGCACTGGACCTAGAGGTAAAAGGGTCTGGCTGAGGTGTGGCTTTGGCCTCAAGCACTGTTAAGATCCCGGGCTCCGGGCCATTCTGGGCTGATGACCTCTAAGGGCCGGCACGGGAGTAAAGCGATGGAGCGCACCACTAACGCTGATCACGGTGGAGGGGACCTGCGAGACCTCACGCAAACCAAAGTACAAGATACCATAGATAAAATACTGGGTGCAATTGAGGACACAAAAGCAACCTTGAAGCATGACATCAATCAGATTGCGGTGGAAATGGGCCTCCTGCATGCGTATCACCAGAAGCTTGTTGATAGAGTCAAGGAAACGGAGACCACGCTTGTGGAACTTACACTGAGACAAAAAGACCTAGAAGCCTCGGTACTGAGCCTCACGGACAGAGTGATGTGCCTGGAGCGCAGGGCAGAAGATGCGGAGGGAAGGAATCGAAGGAACAATGTAAGAGTGGTAGGGCTCCCAGAAGGAGCAGAAGGCACAAATATGTTAGAATTTCTTAAGGAATGGCTGCGCACCGTGGTAGCACTGGGACAATTGGCACCATTCTTTACGTTGGAGAGGGCACACCGAGTCCCCTCCAGACCCCTGGCGCCAGGAAGACCGCCCCACGCAGTGGTCGCCAGGCTGCTCCACTACAAAGACAGAGACATTCTGCTCCAGAGAGCCAGAGAGGCGGGACCATTTAAGGTGGCGTATGGAGAAGTAATTATTTTTCCGGACTTTACCATGGACGTCCAAATTAGGAGAGCGTCATTCATGGCGGTGAAGAGAGCCCTCAGAAAAGAAGGGATCCAATACTCTCTCCTTTTTCCAGCAAGATTGAGAGTGATCGCAGATGACAAGCCCATATTCTTTCAGAATCCAGAGGAGGCATGGGAGTGGATAGAGACCCGTGGAGGATGAGCAGGGCGGGCTACGAAATCAGACAACACCGAGAGAATGACGTGGGGAGCTCCCCGGGGGCGTCGGCGTCGGACCCGCCTCCGGTCTGGACCGACAAAATCACACAGGGAGTCTGAGAGGACAGAAGCTTCGAGAGTGGCAGCTGCTATGGGCAGAGAAGCATCCCCTTCAGGGAGCAACGAGAGAGACTCAGATGGCACGACAGCTTCATCAGTGGAGGGCTCCGGCTGCTCCGGGTGACCTCTGAGGGTGACTCCGCAAACAGCAGATGACTTGGGGTAACCGCATTCAACCTGGTCTGGTGATGGGGCACAAGAAGTACTCAGAAGGCCCTGACGGGCATGGACCCACCCACCCCCCTACCGGCTTCTCATCCACTCAGTTAGACTGGCGAGAACTATATTCACTTTGATGACAAAGTTGCACTGTTGCACTGGTTATTTGGGCTACCTACATTTTCGGAGACGCCCTGGGGAGGGGGAGTTGGGATTTTCAATTTTAAGTTTTTATGGCACCTGGGGGCAACAGATTATAACTGAGCAACCAAGAATAACGGATGGAGGGATGTGGAGTACCGGGGATGGTAGGTTAGGCCGACCCTCTTCGATGCTTTTAAATGACAGACTAGTTTCCTAACGTGGAACATCAGAGGGATGGGGTCACCAGCTAAAAGACATAGAATACTATCTAATCTAAAGAGGAGAGGCATACATGTAGCGATGCTACAGGAAACCCACCTGACAGCAGCGGAAGTGGAAAAGCTAAGGCATAGATGGAGAGGGCAGGTGTTCGCTACTAAATATTCCGCATATGCGAGGGGGGCACTTGTTTGGGTGCGGGCAGGTGTCCCCTTTGAGGTGGTCTCTACTGACATTGATCAGGAGGGTCGGTTCATATAGGTGGAGGGGAAACTCCACGGGACCCCATTGGTGCTGGGAAGTATTTACGCCCCCAATCAGGACCAGATTTCCTTTATGCAGCGCTTGTCGAGCCGTCTCACACGCCAGCAGCACGGGGAGTTATTGCTGGGGGGGGACTTCAATAGCATAACGAACATAGATTTGGACCGCTCCATCCCGCCATTACCCGGAGCAGCGGTCCATAAAGTGGCCCAAAAACTTAGGGAATGGATGCATGACTGGGAAATGATTGACGTCTGGCGCGAACAGCACCCAGAGGACAGGGATTACTCATATTATTCAGGGCTACACCACATATACACCAGGATAGACAGAGTGGTGTGCTCAGCTGCCCTAGCACGGGGAATGACCCACTCTGAATACTTGGGACGCACAATATCGGACCACAATCCCCTATTACTCAATTGGAGAGTGGTAGAGGATAGGCCCCCCCATACCGTTATGGAGATTAACACCTGCCGCGCTGGAAGACCAAGCATACAGGGAGGCGCTCCGTTCATTCCTGACAGACCACATTAAAATTAATAAAGGATCAGCCACTACTAGACATATAGAGTGGGAACACTTAAGGTAGAGACGAGAGGTTACTCTATAGGGCAAACAGTGGGGATTAAACGCACCCTAGAGCGCGAACTAATCAAACTAGAAGTAACCATACATGAGGCAGAAAAGGCAGGGAGCCAAGGCACACTGAACCAGGAAGAATATGTGCAGGCAAGGAGGACCCATTCCCAGGTAGAGGAACAACTCAGATGCCACTGCACACAGAAGTATTTAGCATCGATACAAACTGAAGAGGGTAGTGCAGGTAAGCTATTGGCCTGGCTGGTAAGACCGGGAGGGGAGGGATCCCCCATCGTGAGCATTCGGGATATGAAAGGCGAGCATAGATTCAGACCAGGCCCTATAAACAACGCCTTCAGGGACTATTATATATACCTGTACCGGAGCCCCAACCAGATAGAGGAAGGGCAACTAGATCAATTTCTACGACCGCTCCCACAGACCGTACTGGCGCACGAAGGGAGGGACGAACTGGGGGGACTGGTGACAATAGAAGAGGCAAGGGAGGTTATCACACAGCTGGCCCCTGGGAAGACACCTGGCACAGATGGTCTCCCAATGGACTTTTACCAAAAGTACATGGCACTGTTGGCGCCCCAGCTGGTAAAACTATATGCAAAAGCGCTGCGCGCCGGACGACTGACGGACTCTCTCAGAGAGGCACTGGTGGTGCCCCTGCCCAAATTGAAATCAGACGAGGTATCAGTCACTGATTTTCACCCGCTATCCATGCTGAATAGCGATTTTAAAATCCTCAGCAAAATCCTGGCTAATCGATTGCTCCAGCATATACCAATGCTGATCCACGCGGACCAGAATGGGTTTGTCCCAAACCGTAGTACGTCACTGAATCTCAGACGCCTCTTTGCCATATTGCAGATGCCTAATACGGAACGACCCCCAACTGGTGCGCTAATAGCTATTGACTTTGAGAAAGCTTTTGACTCAGTCAGATGGGACTATTTACGAACAGTGATGCTTAGGATGGGACTAGGGGAAGATTGGGTGAGATGGGTGGACTTGTTATATACATTCCCACTGGCACGAGTAAGAACTGGGAAGACGATCTCAGAACCCTACCCAATACACAGAGGCACCAGACAGGGTTGTCCACTGTCACCATTATTATTTGCCCTGGCTATTGAGCCCTTTGCAGCACAATTTCGGCTTGAAAGAGCGGGCAAGGGGGTAGAATGGGGACAAACCGAGCACATAATCTCACTTTATGCCTACGATGTCCTGATTTATCTTAGGGACGGGGAGACGGGACTGCCCCGGGCACTGAAAATATTGGACTGCTTCGGGAATATGTCGGGGCTTCGACTTAACAGGAGCAAAACGTTTGTCTTCCCTATCACGGCAGGGTTGGCCCGCCCATCCTCATGCCCTCGGGATATAGTGTGGGCTCCACAAACCATCAAATACTTGGGGGTACAGGTGTACCACAATGTTAAGGATCTTCGAGATGGGAACCTGGGAAGGGCACTCTCTTCCCTCCGGACCTCAGTTAGGTTCTGGCTGACGTTGAAACTACCGATAATGGCCAGGATATCGCTATCTAAGATGGTCATGTTGCCCGCCTCCTTTACTATTTTGTTAATCTCCCGGTGACAATCCCGGCATCGTGGTTCAGGGAGTTGAATGCCTTGCTCAGGGAACTGGTATGGGACGGAGGTTGAAGGTGCACAGTGCTAGCAAAACTCTGCAGGCCAACTCTAGAGGGTGGACTTGGTGTCCCAGACTTTGAATCCTACTAATTGGCGTGCCAGTTACAGTGGGTCGCCAGGTGGATGGCAGGAGGAGGCCGACTGGACAGATGTGTCACGAGCGGCGAAATGAGCCGAGATGACATCATAGCACAGATGATACACCGGAAGGTGGATCCACAAGAAAAAAGTAGAATGACGAAAGTGGCATTGGTCTGCTGGAGGAGATGTACACGACGGGTGGGCGTAGGACCGGCTTACTCGCCTGGAATACCATTATCGGTACTCCTGTTGGAATCGAAGGGCGGGAACCGAAAGGGAGCCAGACTAAGCACATGGGCGAAAGTAGGAGTAGAGACAATTGGGGACCTTTTTAGCAACAGGGTTTTGAGGACATTCACCGATTTGATGGAAACTGGGGGGGGAGGGACCGAGTGGACAGCTTCTCCTGTACCAGAGACTAACACATAATTTAATGAAGCAATGGGACATGGTAAACGTGGAACCGGCCACACACCAAGTACTGCACCTACTGCTGACAGTAGGAGATGACGCTCACTTAATAACAGGTCAAAAGCGTACTGGACCCACTACAACCTCAAAGGGAGAGATGGGAGAGGGCCTTGGGTAGGGATCTCACAGACTCGGAATGGCGGAAGGGAATAGCATACCCGCAGGGCGTATCAAGGAACACACGACTAAGATATACTCAATTCAACTACTTACATAGGACTTACCTTACTCCACATAGATTGACTTTAATATACGGAGGAACTCCCAAGACATGCCCTAAATGTAATGAGGTGGACGCTGACTTTGACCACATGGTGTGGCACTGCCCTGACATTCAGAGGGGCTGGGGAGCGGTGGTGTCCGAACTGAAAGAGTTGCTCGAGATTGAGATAACCCAAACTCCAGCTATGTGCCTCCTAGGCCTGAAAACAGGATTAGCAGTGGGGAAGATAAAGGAGCGCTTCCTGGATCTGGCACTGGTACTATTTAGGAAATTAATAGCACTTGGCTGTGGGTCACCCAGGAGCCCCTCCCTGAGTGAATGGAGACACGACGGGCTGAAATGGGCCAGAGGCGAACTACAAGCGCTTAAATGTGAAGAAGCGCGGGGCATACAACTAACACCCATTGCTCCGACATGGGAAGAAATATTGATGAAGTGGGAACAAACAGTCAAGGAAGAGGAAGGAGCGGAGAAGGCGACAGTTGACAAGTGATACCAGATATTGAGAAACAGAGGACACGAATTACAGGTTGGGACATGCGAGTAGAGAGGGAAGGACAGGCCCACGACAGAAGGGAGAGATATGATAAGAAACCAGACCGAGATATAGGCCCCCTCAAACCACTCACCGATCAGGCCCGGAGAGTAATAGGACACACCGGGGAGACCCCAGACATGCACCGAGAGGCAACACAGGGATGTAGACGGTAATGAGAGCCGGGCCTCCTCCCTGGTACGAGCCTGCCCCACATCTTACAGTAATTATCCTTAGCATGCTCCCACGTGCGCCATCATGTTAATAGGTTGTTAAGAGTTTGGTTAAGACAATTGGAAGGAGAGGGGGGGATAGCATATTACACGACAGACATTTCTGGAGAAGCTACACCCAAGCACACGACAGAGAACGTGTATCAGCGAAACACACTCATAGAGACAAGGTAACATAGATAAGATAAATGACGAATACAAACGTGCACTGTGGAAGCAAGTAACATTGGCAAATGATACGACAAGAAACTGTTGAGTCATATTTTTGTTTGTATTTAACCCATGATAAAATGTGAATAAAAAATATTTTAAAAAAAATAAAGGATATACATCACACCTAGTAGATATGACACAGCCAATTGTGCTACCTGAGATTCCTCTCATGTGAGACTCAGGTGGGGCAAAGGGCTGATAGACAGTAACCATGATGTACAGGAACAATGTTTGGGAAGTAAGAGGACAATGAACCTCAAATAGCAAGTCAGTGACATGACATGTCAACTGCCACAACACAGAAAGATTGATTTTACACCATCTCATTGCAGAGTATGATGGCTGTCCTGCTGATCTGCCTGCCCTGGAGTTCCCGGATGACCTGGATGACCAGCTGCCAACCATCAACCAAGAGACCCTCATGGTATCCCTCCAGACACCACCTCCAGTTGCAAGGAAACCAAATAATGTAGCAGCCATCCCAGATGCCCACCTAACACTCCAGTCGTACGACCTGCCAGCACCAACACAGCTGAGGACTACGAGGACCCAGGGACCAGCTTTGAGAGGACAGTGGTAGGAGTCCAGCGGGAGCTGGCCAAGGATGTATAGGTGGGGATGGAGACTGTGGCAGCCGGCCTAGAGGGTATACACACATGCCTTGTCACGGCCAATGAACAAACTGCAGCCAAACGAGGGACACATTCCCCACTGCATGGAGTCCAGCAGTGTCTGAGGGACATAGCTGCTGCCATGAGAGAGAGGCCACAACAACTGCCCTCCCAAACTGGCAGTAGCGTACTTGAGAACAGGATCAACTACATGGACCAGGAACTGGTCTCCCTCAGGGCAGACATGGCTGCCTACCACTGGGATGTTGCTGCTATCCTAAAAAATCAGCAGTTCCTCCTTGCTACAGTGATGCCATATGTAGTGCCACAGATGGCAGCTGCCTGGAATTGGGACTCCACATCTCCAACCACTGAAGTGTGTGTGGCCCCCTCTACCTCCCCACTACCACCATCAAGGGCAGAGGAGACACCACACACATCGGAGGATGAAGATGTGGAACAGATCATCTTCACTCGTAAGCACTGGCCCATGCCAAATGGGCAATGTTTTCCTTTGTCCTGTGCTTGAGATCATGCCAGTGTTAGCACAGTTGGATATGTGCACTCTTCAAAGACACACTGTTGACCTGTCTGCTATGGACTGTCATTGTCTCTCACTTACAAATCATGTTTCTCCGCACTTAACAACACTTTACCCAAGCATTTCCCATGACATGTCCCTCAACCCTGGACTTGAGTTGTGTCACAATTGTATGGATTTCAAAAAAGGGGTCACTGACCTGGACTTTGTAAATATTGCACTACGATACATGTAAATAAACACCTCCTACACAAGCAGCATGTCTTTGTGTATTGTGGCACATCTACTACGCTTAGGAATTGTGATGTGTGTAATCATGTCGTTAGTCACAGTGTCAGTACAAGAGTGCAGGAATATAGGGGCACATACCTACACACAAGGTTCCAACATGATAAATGTCAATGCTGGTCTCACCCCCTGCAAGCAATTCACTGAGTACGTCAAAAATGAAGAACACATATATGCTTCACTCACTACATATGGCAGGAATGGCTGTGAAACAGTTCCCCGGGCAATATGGTCAGCTGGGAGTACAACACATTGGTGTAAAAAAGAGGTACCTAACCTCATTAGTGATTACTGCTCACTTTTGCAGGATGGAGTTCAACTGTAGGCCGTTGTCAGATGTGCCACAGTCCCTAACATTCCTACACAGGGCCCCAACACTGACAGCTGAATTACCACACCCACCTGTCCAATACAAAGTTAACATGGTCACCTTGAGTGGTGGGTACACTGGATGGCAGATGCATGAACAAGTAGATGTGTTGTTGCTGCCAATGTGACAGCTCAGTTGTCAATAGGTGATGCACATGGCAAGAGAGGTATTTGGAGACAGGATGGACCTAGGCCAACACACAATTTGCACTGTGTACTCATGGGAAGACCCTGAGATACTATTGTTTAACACAGAATTAATCAAACCTACCCTATCCTAAACACTAACCTATTCTAACTATACTTAACCAACAACTAAAGCTAACTATTATATGCTAAACTTAACTACCACATTTAACACCACACTGTAAACATTGGCCCCCACCCCCCTTATGTTACAGGACATATGCAGGGCAACATATACTAATACAACATATATACAACTAAATTTAAACAAATATATATATATATATATATATATATATATATATATATATATATATATATATAATTAAACACATAGATTCCCCAACATGACCTCCCCACCCACCCAATTAACACGTAATAAGTAAAAACCCAACCCCCATATCCACTCAACCTAACTATACTACATACCTACACTAACCTAACAGTATCCCCCTAAAACCCACAATAAAACATAACTTAAAAGCAGAAGGGAGGGGACAGAACTCAGAGGTGGCAGTTCAGAAGTCACTCAGAGTTTGGCTTTCTTCAGTTTTTTTTTTATGAACTTCAGCTGCTTGGTGTTGGCGGCCACCTCCTTCTCCAAGCTGTCCAAACATGTCAGGACCAGGGAAATGTCCCTCTTCAGATCCTGCAACAATTCCATGTCCATGGCAGCAGGTGGTGTGGGCTGTTGCACCTGAGGTTGTGGGAGTGGTGCCAGATGTGCCCCCCTGCACTGTTAAGGAGCTCTGTGTCTGCGGTGCCTTCTTTGTAACTGTGGGGACCCCTTGTGGGAATGCCCGCCATTCCTGCATTGCCCTCTCAGCACAGTAGCGGTTAGCCATGTTACGGAAGCCAGATTCCACTGCTAGGATATAGCGGTACCTCACTGCCTTCTTTTGAAAAGTGCGTGGCTCATCATTGCTCATGTTCGCAGCTGTGAAATAGAGACAGGAAACCATCAGTGTCAGCATTGTGTGGAGTCTGTACAGATTAATAGCTTACACTGCTACATCTAATTACACATGCACTCCAACTCACATTCCAGAAAAGACAATGGCCCTGAGAAATATAACAACGCTGCCTTAGCATCATTTTATTGACACTCAAGCGACGTAAAACGTAAAACGTAAAAATTAACCAAACATATGGAAGTGTGCATTGCTTATGTATTATAAAGAATAATGCAAAGGCAGTGCAAACTTTACATAGATCAGGCCCAAACTTCCTCATCATCTGTGTTTTTTTACAACCATACATCACCAGGAATTTGGAAATGTTCATGGGAGGATGGGATGCTGTTGGTAACCATAAGGGGTCAGAGCTGATAGGTCAACATGCAAGCCTGATCAATATGACTGTCACCTACACTGTGAGCATCACATCTACCTACAAATTTGGTATTCAACTCCCCCTGAGCCTAAGGGGGATGGCCATGCAATCCTTCATCTCAACTGTCCTGGTCATCCACCAAGGCATGCCCACTCATACATGGAGTCAAGGAGTGGACCATATGTTCGGAGGGCTGACAACTAGGAAGCTGGTAGCCATAGGTCTATCACATCTACATCCATGTGTCCAGGTGTAGACACCCATCAATACCTGATCTGCCACTACTATTCCTTACACACCCATTTCCCTGCCAGCACACGTTTGGCCTTGACCTGCATGCATTCCAATTACACTCCACATAAGTGTAACATACATGGAGTGAAAAAGACGGTGCGTCATGCTGGGGGACAAATGCCAGCCCAGTCCTCCATCTTCATGACAATACAGGGATGCACCAAATTGGGTTCAATATGGTCCATCCCCGTGTTGTGAGAATGATGGAGTGCGCCACTACCAATATTCTCACAGCGTTGCACTCTGTCATTCTAAGTCACATATGGCCCTACGTGTGGCTTATCACCTTGTGTACACGATGCTGACCATTGTGCACCACCAGTGGCGTAGCGTGGGTTGTCAGCACCCGGGGCAAGGCAAGTAATTTGCGCCCCCTAACCCGGGGCAAGGCAAGTAATTTGCGCCCCCTAACCCGTGGATTTTAGCACTCAAGTCTCTTCCAAGATGTTGCGCCCGGTGCGGCCGCCCCCCCCCCCCCCCCGGAACCCCCACGCTACGCCACTGTGCACCACAGGCCTCACAAGATGTGACCCTCTGGTGGTGCATGGGGATCCTTTGAATGAGCCATAATGTCAGCATCCAGCCTACTTTGATATCTGAACATTGGACAGCTTGTCACATCTGGCATTGTATTCAACACACAGGACTCACTCACACCAAACCCTAGATTACTTCACAGGACACGCATTATCACACTTACTGGACACATCTGGATCCTCAAATCGCACCTCTTCGCCAATTGTGTAGGGGGCAGGTCTACCTGTAAGACATGAATGGAAAACCATGCTTAGTGTCATATCACAGTCACTGAAAGTGGACAACAAATTTCAGTGTGAACTAGTTGTGGGGAGTGAGCTAGTTATCCTAGTGGAAAACAGTGCAACAGACACACCATTATGATCACACAATGACACAGACATTCAGGTGAGTAAGAGCCACACATCTGAACACTAACACTGGGCCAGAGACTCATGTAGTGCTACACCCTACAACAACCATATGTGGGCCATCTACAGAAGACGGAACAACACTGTATAAGAGGGAGTTGTGTAAAAAAACATGACACTACTCTGGTGCTTAGCAATACATATGACCAACTGTATTCAATCAGCTAACTTTAACAGAATTCCGTGGCTTATATTTTTGCAAAATTCCTTTCGGAAATTGGGGCTGGAGAATATCTTTACTAACCCGGGCCCCTGCCTACTAATGCTAAGGAATTGTTTAAAACTCAATACATAGAGTACACCTCAAACCTTAAATAACAGGAGGCAGTAAAACTGAAAACATTTGATTCTTATGTCCAGATTTCAACTTCGATTTTAATGGAACCATATCCTATCTGGTTGCCGAGTTCTTCGCAATATTCCCTTCTTGCTTTATTCAAATTAAATCTGATACATTTTAGAGTGGCCTTCCCAATGAAATGTACCTGGTAAAAAACACTCTCTATTTGTCCTTGTGATAATTTTTCCAAGCAAATCACTTGTCACTTTCTTTTATTCTGTTCTCTTTATTCTGCTGCTAGACATGCTTTTATATTGCCAATTTTGACCAATCTGCAAACCACTTCTCACAAGGAAGCGTTGATAAGCATCCAAAGACTTTCATCAATACAAATGTGTCATTCTGTTTGAAATTTTATCAGATCCGCTATTGCCATTAGGAATCGATATGAACTGGTGGAAGCAGCCGTATATTAATAAAAATTGGAAGTAAATTATTTTATTTTGACGCTGAGATATCTACTATATGTAAATTACGATATTTCATATATTTGGGTTGGTGGGAAAATTGATAAAGGTACTGTAAACAGTTTTTCTAATGAAAATGTTTTGTCACTTTTGTTTTAATTTATTTATATTACATTTTAATTGTTTACAATTTTTAGACACAAATGTATCTGTACTTTTATGGCATATTGCCGAATAAAGAATTTTTGACTGACTGACTGACTGACTGACTCAGGTACTTAAGCTTGTCCTGCAAAGCACCCAGGGGTGCTTTGTAGACTGCAATGATCATACATTGATTAATGTATGACTGATTTCGCAAAGTTGTCTAATGGTATCAAATGCTCCATATACATTGCCCCCTAAGGCGGGTAAGCCCCCTTTGCTAACGTAATGTCAGGGGCAGGAGTCATGTGCATTAAATGATGACAAAGTTGTGCTACACACGCATTGCCCAACTTTGTTGACACAATCCATGGAAAATATGGTAGGCTACCGGTGCCTTGGCATTTCATACATGACACTATGGAGGGGCACAGGTGTCGCCATGACCTCTGAAATTAGTGCCTACATAATGGTTGTGCAGGACTCACCAGATATCTGACCTGCATTGTTATCATGGTTGGACATGTAAACTCCAGGCCTAGACTGGTGCAGATACACTTCATTCTGGTTGCATACAACCTGTCCACAAGCATTGCATGCAGCTCTCCAACTCATCTGCTACTGTCATTCAAGAGTAATGAACAGTAAATAGTATGCCTATGGGAGACTCACCAACAGGTCCGCCGATCTCAACACCAAGGTGATCAAGCAGATCCTACTCCCTTGCCTTCAGATCTGCCCAGTGATTCTTGAGCTAGTGCTCATAACTCCCGCACATGGCACACTACAGAGCAAGCATATATCATGCAATTCCTTAAATATGTCACACTGTATTACATGCATGCAAACATACTTTGACAACGTCTTATGTAGTGGATAACAATTGACCGCTTTATTAATATGGACAAGCATGCGACTGCCCATGATAGTATATATTGAGCATGAGACCAAATCACTGTCAATCAACATTTGTAAATATGCCAATAAAACATCAACTTATTCCTTTTACACATCTAAAGTCCAAACTTTTCACAAATTGCAGTGAGTGACTGGTGGGCCCTCAAGTCCTGGCCTCCATTTGTCACGCCTCCTTTTGCCCTTCGATTGTTTAGGCAGTCCCACCTTTCTTTTTGGAGGGGCTCACTCCAATAGAGTTTTGTTTTACCATGTTGTTTAGGGAGTAGCTTCAAGTTCTTTGGATTAGGCCCAACTCGCTACCTGGCGTGTCCTATGCCCTGCCATCCGACTTGGCAGGTCTGGGCTGTGAGTGCCGTGTTCCGCTTACTCCCCTTGCTTGGCCATCTTACACCCTGCCGTAAGGCATCCCCAGGTGTGTGGCTTTTGTTCACACACCCCCTTACTAGGTGTGTCTTCTGATCAATTATTTGGTAAAACCTTGTTTCTTTACGCCACGCTGCCAGAGAGGCTCACATCTCCTGGCAGCTCCCCAGTTTCCACAATCCCCCTTTTTTTTTTTTTTTTTTTACTTCATTGCTGCTGCTAGATTGGACCAGAAAATTCCCATCCCTTTTGTCGATAAATGTACGCCGTCTGGCGCATAGAGCTCTGGTCGCCTGGGGTGGATCAAGCCATGGCGGATGCTTTCCAAACCGTTAATTTTACAGTACTTGGCGACCGCGATGTTTAGCTTTCTCCTGGAGTTGTCTTCCTCTTTGTCCGATGTTGCTCCCCGCCAAGTGATTCTGGGGATTATTTCTGACCAGATGATGGTGGTTTTCCCAAAAAGCCTGGTAAGGTTCCATATTGCTCCCCTGATGTCATTCAGGAGTACCTTTCTTCCCAAAGTGGTCAAATCGTTCCCTCCCAGGTGTATAATTAACGTACCTGGGTGTTTCTGCCCGGACTCTAATAGCTTGTGCAGGGTCGGTTGGAGCTGTGACCATTTCATGCCCGGGGAACCCATCCATCTGATTGAATCTGATGGTCTTTCTCCTATGCTCAACTTCTTGTTTTGCTTCCACCATGCTTGTAGCCTGGCTATGAATGAGTGTCCTATCACCCAAATGAGTCTGGGGGTGCACCTGTTACTGTAATGACAAGATACCATCACAATAGGTGTGGGCGAATGTAACCTTTGTATGCTTTTGACCGCCATCTACCAACCGCTTTGATTGTGTTTGGATCTAAGCCTAAACTGGCGGCTGTGGTGGCCGCCCGATGCAAAATGAATGTGAACTAAAGTCTGCTGGGAGCAGGCCGCCCATCCCTAGTGTTTTCCGCATGGCCGCAGTAAATTGAAATCTGCTCAGGTAGTCCCCATTGGCATGTCTGAACAGGGGGCCTGGTCCCAGGGGGCGTACCTCTAAATATTCCTTCATGCTGCAGACCGGGCAATACTTTGTCTGATTTATACATTTTAGAACGATGTCAGTGCCCCTGCCCGACTGGTCCGTTTTGGATCGTCTCAGGGTTAAGCGTACCCTGTCACGTTCTACGTGACAATCCCCTATTTGCAGGCAAGAGTTGCCCCCTGAATTTCTCGCTGCTGCCACCAGCTCGCCCACTCTAAATGCCCCCGAAGAAGGCTATGGCGAATGCCGATCTGAACACTAAGAGTTCATACCGGTTCTCTACTATGGGTTGAAGTAGATGTATTAAGAGGCTCAATTTGTTAAAATCGATGGGGTGTCTGGTGTCTTTTTTGTACCCTTCGAGGCGTTTCCAGCCTTTCATTGCAATTTTGATGTAGTATGAGGCAGTGTGATCTGTGCCCGTTTGTAGCTTTGAAAAATGGGCAACCGCTGCCAGGTGTGCCTGTGCCCAGGACTTCGTTTTCCCCTGCTTGAAAGCCCACATGATGAAAAGTTCTGCAGCTGCTCTGATTGCTAGCGGGTCGGTTAGGGACTCTAGCCCCCCAACGCCCATGAGGACCTTGGCGTATTTATTATATCTCCGTTGTGTCTCTGGTGTGAGTGCGCTCTGTACTAATAGGGACAGGTCTGTTCCGCCAGGTCCCATAGCCCTGCTGGAAAAGGTGTCATCCTGCTGTTTGCTTCTGGGGCGAGCTTCCTGAACTTGTCCATCTGGGAACGAGAAAGGGCATCCGCCCGTGAGTTCTTTATGCCCTGGACATGTCTGGCCCTGATGTCCAGGTTACCTTTGAGCTGGATGTGTACCAGGCGCCTTAAAAGCCTCAGTGTATTGGGGCATGAAGCGGACCCTTTGTTTATTGCCATGACCACACCTAGATTATCAGACCACAATGTTATTTTTAAGTTTTGCAAATGGGATTTCCAGATTGTCAAGGCTACCACTATGGGAAATAATTCCAGAAATGTGATGTTTCTGTTAATCCCTAATTCGTACCACCTGGGAGGCCACTTGTCTGCGCACCATTCCCTGCCTAGGATGGCCCCAAAACCACAGCCCCCTGCGGCGTCTGTGTAAAGCAAGATCTCTCTATCTGATATCCAGCCATCTCTCCAGATGAGCCGACCATTAAATTCCTCTAGAAAAGAGTGCCACATGGCGAGATCACCTTTGACCCCCCTACCCAGTCTCACATGGTGGTGTTTCAAGCGCAGCCCTGCTGTCAGCCTGCTGAGTCGTCTGGCAAAGACCCTGCCTGCGGGGATCACTCTACTTGCGAAATTGAGTTTGCCAACCATGCTCTGTAATTCCACAAGGGTTGCTTTCTGTTTCCCTAGCAAGGACTTGATATCTGCTCTTAAGTCTGCCACTTTCTCATCTGGTAATCTGGAGGTTCCGGTGATTGTGTCTAGCTCTATGCCTAGGAATACAAGTGATGTGGTAGGGCCAACCGTCTTGTCACCTGCTAGAGGGACCCCCATCTCTTCTGTCAGTGAGTGAAAGGCTTTCAGTAAGCTGGAGCATGTCCCATCGTCAGCTCCCCCTACAAATAGGAAATCGTCCAGATAATGCATTTTCCCCCCTGTCGGGTGCCTCCTGTGTAATGCCCATTCCAAAAATGTGCTAAATTGTTCAAAATACACGCATGCGATGGAACACCCCATTGGCATAGCTTTGTCCACGAAAACCTGGCCCTTGTGTTGGAAACCTAGCAGATGAAAACTGTCCGGGTGTACAGGCAGCAATCAGAATGTTGACTCAATGTCTGCCTTTACTAACAGTGCCCTTTTGCCTGTTGCTTTTATCATGTCGATTGTATCGTCCAGTGTGGCATAACCCACCGCACAAGCTTCTTCCGGGATGCCATCATTCACTGATGTGCCTTCAGGGAAAGCTAGGTGGTGTATTAGTCTGAATTGGCCGGGCTCCTTCTTGGGTACCACCCTGTGATAGGCTACTGGCGGTACAGAGGACTCTGAGCCGTAGGTATGGTGCGTGATTTTTATTTATATATTAAGATGGTGCAGTTCAAGTGATGTAAAGGTACTGTGGTGACAGTAAGCCTGGTTGACTCTTCCTTTATCTTTTTAATCGTCTCTGCTTTTTCTCTTCCTCTAGGCTTGGTGGACGTCAGCTCATCTCGTCTCCCATGGGTACCGGAAAAAGAACACAGGGTATAACAAAGGTAAGTCGGTTGTGGTTTTCTTTGTGTGGATTTTAGTGTTTGGCATGCAAGGAGGGAGGGTACTCTGGGGTTGGAGGTGGAGGAATAGAAAGGAAGTGTCCAGTCGTGAGGGTGTGGGTCTCGGGTACTTTCAGCAGGCTCTCTCTCTATCTCTCAGAGTCTGTCCACTAGAGTGCTCTCAAGTGCTGCCCCGGTGTTCCCTTTTCCCAGGCCCACTTCTGACTCTCCCCTCATTTCCCCGGTTCCCTTTCCTTGTGCGCTTATAGATATTCTAGGGGTTCGGTGTCCTAACAAGGACTGTACCTTGCTGAGCCACGACCCTCCAGGGTCGTGGCGGGATTTGTAGGTCTTTGCGTCTGGGTTCCACGTGGAATCTGCTTCGCGGGTCTCTGGCGTCTCTTCAGGGTGGACCAGCTCCTTCTCGGCGTGCGGCGTCTCTTTCTCCTCCGTCTTCCTCGGTTCCGTCTGAAACTCCTCCTCCTTCTCTTTTGAGTCCATCTTCTCTTCTCTCGGCAAAACCCGGAAATCCGAGTTTGAAGCATCTGGGGGCGTTACCATGTTACCATGGGAACGTGGGAGTGTTTTGAGGGAGGCGCGCAAAAGGCGCCAGCCCAGGGAACTGCAAGACGCGGTCGAGGAGACCCGTCTACACACCCCTAATGGTGAGATGATTAAGTCTGTGGGGAGGGGGACAGGGAGAGGGCCCTCTATGCGCCCAAGCCTCAATTCCTTCTCAGTTTTTTGGATGACTACCTGTGGGTGTTCTCTAGCAGATTTCAAATTTTTAGGTGTCCCACCAGCTATACGTCCTTTCACTGGGATAATGAAGCCTTCCTCAAAGCCTTTTACTAATGTGCTTGCATCTTTTTTGTTATAATATTCATTAGCTAGTCTTCTCAGGATATCTATATTGATTGGAGACTTGGCCAGTTTGAATTCCAATTGGTTAGTTTTAAGACTGATAGGGGGGTTGGTACTATTGCTTCTTCTTCTTATCTTTTCTGTCTGACTTGTGCTTGTGCTTCCTACATGTGGACGCCGGGTGTTCGCCCCCACAAGCGGAGCAGGAGTGTCTAAATTTGAAGCTCTGTCCCTAGGAGCACTCGTCTGTCTCAAACTTCCAGCATATTGCTTGTGGGCCCTTGTCTCCCTGTGTTTTAGTGTTGTGCCAGGTTTTGTGTCTATGTGATGTTTTTTATTTGTCATGCCTCCCCTTGTTGTGTGCATTCCGAAAGGACTGCTCCCCTTTGCCTGCCCATGCGCTCGCTTCTCTTGCGACCATCATTTTGTGGATGTGGCTGGAGATATCCTCTTGGTTCCACTCCATCTCTGGGTGGGCTTGCATTTTTAGCCTAAAACTCTTGTCGTACTCTAGCCAGGCATCCCCTGGGAACTGGCGGTGCGCTTCATGTATTTTAGATTCGTACAACCAGAGGTCAGCAGCGCAGTGTGGGAATTTCTCAACTATGACACAGGCCATAATTCTGAAAGCGTCTAACCAGTTCTCAAAATTCCTCTCTTTCCTAGCTCTCTTCTTCTCCCTTCTGTCATCATCTTTTTTGTCGCATACAGTAAGATCTAAACCTTCTAGTTGTATTTCTAGTAGTGTAAAGATATCTATAAATTATTTTCTACATATACGTTCCTTTACCGTCATAGGGATGGCTGTTGCAAGGCCTGCTGCCCTAGTTGTCATGGAGGGGGCACCCAGGGATGGTCTTGTGTAAGATTTGGGTGCGTTTCCCATGTTAAGTGTGGTATCTGGTACTTTTGTTGTCGCACTCCAAGCTGCTAATGGGTCCCCAGAGGAATGGTGCTCCCTGGCCGCTGCATGGGTGCTTGCCTGCCTGTCTAAGGGTGCGATCCCCTCTGTGACCACCCCATTACCCCGCAGCAGCAGTGGTGCAAGTGATTTAAAGCATTCTTGAATAATCGCGCTTATATGCTCACCCTCTGCTGGCGCTCGTGCTATGCTGGACCCCGGTTTTGGCGCTGTGTCCTCCTCGGTGCTCCGAACCGCGACCCTTGGTCTTTTGGCTGTCATCCTTGCAGGTTTCCCCTCAGACTTCTGCCCCTTGCTTGCCTTCTGCGATCGGGGTGAACTCCACTCTGTTGCGCCCACCTCGTCCGGTAAATTCGCAAGTGCTGGGGCCTCATGCGCTCGGGATTCTTTGGATGTATCCACCATCTTTGCGCTCAGCCAGTCCTTGCCACGTTTTAGAGCCTCTGCACACATGTGGGAAATCATCCTTTCCAAGTCGTCTTGCTGCTCAACCACCTGATCTTCCTCCATGGCGGGCTGGCTCAAAGGGGAAGTTTCTTGGCCTCTGGCCTAGGTGTTCAAACAGTGTTTTGTCAGAGGCTGGGATGGCTTGGATGATGCTGGAACCGTGTGGCACACAAGTGAACTTGGGCAGTGAGACCCGCCCCCTCACAGAATTGCCGTGTTCTTTCGGGGCACTGATGCAGGAGCTTCCACTAGGGCTTACAAGGATAGAAATCCCTTGGGTGCCCTTGGTCCACCGTAAAAGGATGCTGGTCCTGGGGGAGGGTGTAAAATGCTCCTTTTTGCTCGGGGTCGCGTCACACAACTGTGCTGTCCCTCGGATCAAGTGCCTTAACTGTAGGTGCTCGAACGGGGTTGCGTCACACAGCCGTGCTGTCCGCGGGAGCACAAAGGGTCGGTGGTCCCGGGGATCGGAGTTCCTTAAACAAGCCCTTTCGAAGGGAGGGCTTTGATGTTGTGGTTGGTCGGGTTGGGCTTAGCTGGGCAGCCCTTTCCGACAGCAGGGAGGGCTTGCTGATCTCTGTGTGCGGTCGCAGGGTCCGTGTCCGCCTTGTAACCCGTTGACCCTCCTTTAGAGGAAGGGACTTAGGCACTGCCCGCGTGCCGACGCTGAGGCTTCCTGCGGGGTCACGTCGCTTGGTGAAAAGCAGTCCCCCACAGGAACGGCATCTGATTGACTGTCTGATCCGGCGCTGGAGCAACGAGGGGGTGGCAGCGGTTGAAACGAGGCGTACCGGTCTACGGGGGTACACAGGAATTGCTGGAGCCGGTCCGCGTTGTCCCGATCGTGAATGAAAAACACCCACGGGACCGCGCTCCTTAAATGCACCTTTCTTTGCCCCCCTAGATTAAATTCACCGTTTGGATTGGGGCGTTTAAAAGATAGCGACCCCCCCCATTGGTTGTTTGGATCTTGACCTTACCCCCCCTTGCTGGCACACTGGGGTAGGGGTGCGCCGCCACTTGGTTGTCGCGCTTCCTCCCTAAAAACCGGTTTGACCGGTCCCTTCCGGGCCAAGGCGGCCTTTGCACTTCCTGCTGCTCCTGTAGACTCCTTTCAGGTGGTGGTGCACCTTGCCCCACCGCAGCCACCTGGACTCGGTCCGGTATCCCTGAATAACCCGGCCACCCATCTCCAGCATCATAGGTAGGTAGTGGCATACCAGCCACACAAATCCACCCAACACATCCTCTGCCATCCTCGTCAGCCTCTCCCTACCAGACATGTTGAAAATGGTCAAGGTTGACCCCAAATACCAAGAAAAAAAAGAAAATAAGTCGAAACTTAACCCCACTAACTAATCCCAGCTATCCCAAATGCAGAACTACCCCGGACAGACACCGCACAGTACAAATACAAATATGGACAAAAAACACACAAAACACAACCACTGGGACAATATGCACACAATATATGACAGGACATGACAGGAGGGACACCACAAACTTCAAACCACTACCAAGACACAACCACCAGCTCCAAAACACAACCACACAGTCAGAAAGGCACAGACTGTAAAGGGAAAGTGAAACTACACCTACTGTACCATGCTTGTAGACAGGATTTCCTATTACATCACTTCCTGTCCTTGTGAGACACGTTTTTCAGTTATGTGTGTATTTATTTGCTGCATTTGACATTTGCGCAGGTTTATTTAGATGCATAACGCACGTGCATCGTTTATATAGACATGACTGTTATGCATCGATTTCACTGAAGGCAGGATTCAGAGGACTGCGAAGGTGGAATTCACATTAAGGGCCCAGGTGTCATTTACTTTGCATTTGCAGATGTTTTAGGCGCATTTGTGTCATATTCTTTGACTCAATTCCTGATTGCATGATTTTTTGCATTGTCCTTAGATGTACCCTGAATCCACATACATATGACATGGGCTGTGCTACAGTGCGGCATTTTGGGTATGGCCACATGTGGTAGTCCATGCAAAAATGTGACAAGGGTGTGATTTGTCTATTCCACCAATGTGTGTGTCACAGAGTCAACAGCATGCCAATTGTTGCACGTCGTGCATATACATGCAGGTGTGACAACAGTGTATCCACATATGTTTGGCATACAGTACAATGCAAAAGTTCTGATTTGTGATTGTGTGTTGTGTTTTTGTCTGTGATGTGTGATGTTGTCATACATAGCATAATATTTAAAGCTACATCCACAGGTCAGGCATTGTTGATGATGGGTGAACCATTGCTACCTAGGAATTATTACCCAACAGCTGTCTCCCTATGTATATTTTGAGTTTATGGAGACTTGTGTGAAGCCTGCATATTTGTGTGACATGTGTACATCCTTTGTACATAGTGTGTATGACACACTCTGCCTACATTCCACCCAGAATATGTTTTGATCACAAAAGTTTGATTAAACCCATTGCAATTACCAATGGTTGTTGGTTTTGTGTGGTGGACCTGCAGCCGTAGCTGCATATGGTCTCGTCCATGCTGATGTGAATTCCACAGACGTGTCCGTGCAGTGTGTGAGGTCATGTATACCCTTTGTCAGGATTGTGCCCCATGGCAGTGGCAGGACAGATTGGAGGATACATTAGAAGATATGTGTATATATATATATATATATATGCGTAACAATCCTTAACAGAGTATCTATCGTCTACTGCAGCACACATTAGTGGAGTAATGCAAAAATGACCCACCTCAAGTGTAATGAATTGGGCTAGTAAGTCCCGATTTGAAAGGGGCAGCGTGACTGGCGCTGGATGCAGAACGGAAGAAAAGGACTCAGACGGGTTTGCCTTTGGCCATCCAGCTGCACATCTGCATTACAATATCATTTAAAAAGTGCATTTCGAAGGGCCTAAGCTAGAGCACGCATCCATCCAAAGTGGTGCCTCTAGATATACCACGACAAGGGACAATAACCACCCATTTCAGCGCGCTCTCTCTGCAATACATACAGTGAACCAGAGAGCAGCCAACAAGAATAAACCTAAAGTAAGAATTGACCCACGTCTAAAGTACAGTAGTGCTGTTTTGATTTTCTTCTCTTAAAAAATAGACGCCTAAAAAATGTTTAGAAAGGCAATCTGAGACTGGTCCTACCAAAACCTTCCGAAGCCCCACAAGATTACAGGTCACAGTGCAAGCGAAACAATTAGAATAAAATGTTCAAATTAAAACACACCTAAAATCACACAACTTATTTAAGGGGATGCAAACTTTAAGCTTGGTTGGGTGTCCGCACCATGCTTTCAAAGAGTACATAGAGAAGAGCCAAAGTTGACAACTATAGAGTGCAGGCAACCAAATGGCGCCTCTGAATGTCCCACCAGAAGGAATAATGGCCGCTGGTGTCAGCACACACTCTCTGCAGAATATACAGTGGCCTGCAGAGCAGCCAACAAGTATAAAACTAAAGTTAATTTTTGTTTTACAAAGAAAGGGAGCGCACTGCCTACAGTCCAGCAACAAAGTTTGACCCCAATGCACCATGGTAAATGAAGTTGAATTCATACTCCGTTCAGAAAGTAACAAAGTCTTTCACCTCCGTAGGTGCAGCAAGTGCTGTATATCCCTGTACACGTGTTTCTGGGTTTAGCCCGTCATCAGCAGGTAGCAGCATGGTATAAGGGCTTGCTTGAAATGCCACCAAATGTCTTCTCAGGTTTATGTACCGCTCATGGTGCACAGGTGCCTCACCAATGCTCATCAGCCATGGCTCAAGGGAGCCATCTTAAAGACAAAGTTTTACAAAGAAAGGGAGCACACTGCCTACACTCCAGCATCAAAGTATGACCCCAATGCATCATGGTAAATGCAGGCGAATTCGTAGTCCATTCAGAAAGTAATTAAGTCTTTCACCTCAGTAGGAGCAGCAAGTGCTGTATATCCCTGTACACGTGTTTCTAGGTTTAGCCCGTCATCAGCAGAGAGCAGCATGGTATAGGGGCTTGCTTGAAATGCCGGCAAATGTCTTCTTGGGTTTCTGCTGCTCATGGCGCACAGGTTCCTCACCAAGGCTCGTCAGCCGTGGCTCAAGGAAGCCGTCATAAAGACAACGTTTTACAAAGAAAGGGAGCACACTGCCTACACTCCAGCAACAAAGTATGACATCAATGCATTACGGTAAATGCAGTCGAATTCGCAGTCCGTTTCACCTCCGTAGGTGCAGCAAGTGCTGTATATCCCTGTACACGTGTTTCTGAATTCAGCCTGTCATCAGCAGGGAGCAGCATGGTATAGGAGCTTGCTTGAAATGCACCAAATGTCTTCTCGGGTTTATGTACCGATCATGGTGCACAGGTACCTCACCAAGGCTTGTCAGCCGTGGCTCAAGGGAGCCATCATAAAGACAAAGTTTTACAAAGAAAGGGAGCACACTGCCTACACCCCAGCAACAAAGTATGACCCCAATGCATCATGGTAAATGCAGTTGAATTCGTAGTCCGTTCAGAAGATAATAAAGTCTTTCACCTCCGTAGGTGCAGCAAGTGCTGTATATCCCTGTACACGTGTTTCTGGGTTTAGCCCGTCATCAGCATGGAGCAGCATGGTATAGGGGCTTCCTTGAAATTCTGCCAAATGTCTTCTCGGGTTTCTGTACCGCTCATGGTGCACAGGTGCCACACCAAGGCCCGTCAGCCATGGCTCAAGGGAGCCAACATAAAGACAAAGTTTTACAAAGAAAGGGAGCACACTGCCTACACTCCAGCAACAAAGTATGACCCCAATGCATCATGGTAAATGCAGTTGAATTCGTAGTCCGTTCAGAAGGTAATAAAGTCTTTTACCTCCATAGGTGCAGCAAGGGCTGTATATCCCTGTACACATGTTTCTGGGTTGAGCCCATCATCAGCAGGGAAAACGTTTGTTTGTTAGGGTGTATGAATTACTTTAGCAGTTTTGCCATCACCTGCATCCTGCTAGTGGAGGAAATACACCAGATCAGTGTCTCAGTGCACCAGCCCAGGACTGACCAGGACTGCAATGGGTTCGTGTCTGATCATGGTGTAGAAATGTACTTGGTTAGCAAAATGAGGAACTGGACCCTCAAAACCAACAGCTATGTAAAATGAGCTGTGGAAAAGTTAATATGGGCCTCATTATGAGTGTGGCAGTCTGAGGACCACCACACTTGCGCTGGCTGTCAGATTGCCGCACCCCAGGTGGTCCGACCACCCAATTACAACCCTGGCAAGCAGACCCACCAGGAGACCATCGTCCCCACCAGAAACATGGTTCTTGATGGCATGACGGCGGTCAGAGTTGTACTCAGCCAGGGCGGCGCTGAACTCATTGCCCCCTGGCTGATTGCAACTCCCCTCACTGCCAGCCTTTCCTTGGCAGTCTGACCGGTACGGAAAGGCGGCAGTGTGGGTGTGCTGGGGGCCACAGAGGGCGCCAGCAGTGCCCATGGCATGAGCAGTGTAGGGTCTCCCCTGCCCAGCATCCTCAGAATGCGCACTTTCTGCTTTGCAGAGAGTGCACATTCCGAGGGGGCCGGTCGGCCCCCTGTGTGCTACGAGATTGCACTCGACTCGGTGAAGGCTGAACTAATTAATAATAAATATGCATTGATAATTACTTAAGAATGCTACCTGTATTAGGCTAATAGAGAGAAATTGAATGTCTTTGGAAAAATGTGCCCACCTGAGTGGCCCCTATGATGTGTGAGACATTAATGAAGTAATTAGCATTTACTGTTAAAAATAATGTGCACAATAGAATAAAATGTATTAGTAGACTATATTAACGTATAAATGATATGTATTTTCTTAAACTTATTATGCATAGATTAATTGAGAAATTTTAGGCCTATTCGACAAAGACTCATGCTATGTTTTGTGGCATTGATAAATATTCATAAATGTTTTTTTGATGCAAGGAGAGTTTGTTGTTCATTGTTCTTCTTACACAGAGAGTTGACCAAATAGTTTGTAATGTTGCAACGTTAAACAAGATGATGTCAACTTTCTTGCAAGAACTGTCTGCTGTAATGTAATGTACCCTTTGTAAATACAATTGTAACATGGTGCGTGAAGTTTACTGACTCAATCTTTGATAATTGATTATTGTATTTTGCTGTGTTACTGTTAATAGAGTAAGGTTTGTGCCCGTGGTAAATCTCTCTTAACTGAGTCGAAAGGTCCATAAAATCTTTAACGCATCCTCTTATCAATAAATTATAAAAGGAAAATGAGACCAGACACGCTCACAGTTTTTTGGCAGCAGAGTTGGATGGTTTGCCTCTTAAAGAGGTTAGTATGGTTTGCCAGTTGCAGTGATCTTAGTTTGATTGTAGGCTATGTCTCCCTAAGAAGCTGCCATCACTTTCCCGAAACCTCGGGTTTTGCCAATCCTTGTTTCAGGAAGTTCTCGACGTTCTAGTGTGACTTATGAGTGAAATAGGTTTTGCACTTGCACTGCTTAAACAAATCACAGAGAAATTGTGATGTTGGAGAGTTAATAGGGAGTTTGCAAACTCCAATGAAGTTGTTTAGGGAGCTTGCGTACTCCAAAGTGTGTGAGTAGGGAAGTTGTCAAACTTCACACATGTGTGGCGCTTTGCGCTCAAACATTGCCCACATGATTGTTGATGTATGGACCCTGTGTTATTTAAGACTCCGGAGTATTATTGAACAAGTGTAGAAGACCCTTGGTTTATGTTGTAATTTGTCTGCATAATAGGTCAATCGAGCGTGGTTGACAAACTCATAGTGTGTGTGGTTAAAGCGAGCGATAGTTTTGACGGAGATTTGGTGATTCCTATGTGCACCAAGAGGATACAATGATCAATTAAGAGTAAAATTTGCTGGTCGAATTTTGCTTGCGAGTCAGGGGAACTGAGATCGAAGGAGTATCTGTTAGAGCTAAAAGTGTCAGTTGAAAATTCAGTAAGGTTTCCAAAGCAATTGTGTTACCTACCTGTAGTAAGCAGACAAATTTGGTGTGTTGATTTTATTTAGTGCTCGCAATATTTGCATTAGTTCTAGCACAAATCTGAGTTGAGGAAGACAAGCCGGAGGGCTTTGTCAGCTGCTGTACGTGTGAGTGGGACATCACTGGAGCCGCGCTGGGATAGGTTGGTTAGCAAGAAAAGCCACGAACAGATTGGTGAACAACCGTGAAGCGTTATTGTTTAAGGAAGGCAAGTGAAAAGGATTGTGGGCTTGAAATTCACTTCCTTATTTGATTGAAGCGTAGTCTAATACAGAAAAATGAAATTTTTCAAAGCATTAAAGAGTGCCCTAAGATGCGTTCATACCAGTCAGAGTAGGAGAAGTTACACCACCAGAAGGTACACCTGCATATATTGTATTGGAGAAACAAGGTGCTGCACCATGCCTTTGGTTAAAACAATGGTGCAAAGATACAGAGAAGGAAGGGAGCCTAGTATTTTCTGCTCACTGAACTTTTAATTCGAGAGTTTTAGAGAATTTGAGGAGAGTACTGTATGATTCGAATACTCGTACATGTCCTGCCCAATTTGAGGCATTAGCTATTTGGAAATTAGTGGCCAGACAGCAACTGCAACAGAATTTTGAGAGGAGAATGAGGAAAGCTGAGAAGACTTAGCTGAGGCAAGATGGCATAGAGAGCAGAAAGTTTGGAGAATGGGCACTTTACAGGGAATTAAGAGGTTTCCTAGAAATTACGCAAGAGGGCGAGAGTAGCCTTAAACAAAAAGATAAAAAGAAAAATTCACGAAAAAGAGCAGAAATCTAGAGTCTCCAAAGTCTTTGACGTATGATGAAGACTCAGATGATGATGAGTTTATTTTGCAGTTACTGAGAAGTTGTCCTTCACCTTATGCAGCACACGACACAGGTCCTAGCACTAGTGCAGATCCTCCAGCTCCAGTACCCATTGAAGTTATACAGAGACAAGTACAGGTTAGCCCTACTGTCCCAACCACATGCACATTTCAGACACCTTTTGCAGCAGGTTGATGTACCCAGGATTTATCCAGATGTTCCCATTGTAAATACTACATCAAATATCATTGTGCCGACAGGACAAGCTTCCCAGATGAGACA
The DNA here is from genome assembly GCF_031143425.1 of Pleurodeles waltl. Classification (NCBI taxonomy): domain Eukaryota; kingdom Metazoa; phylum Chordata; class Amphibia; order Caudata; family Salamandridae; genus Pleurodeles; species Pleurodeles waltl. The sequence continues at coordinate 175,624,492 of NC_090444.1, read as the reverse complement.
GGTTTATCAGAAGCCAACATTGATTCAAATAGAATCTACTCCAAATTTGATGTCCCCAATGCAAATTCAGACAATGCAGAGATACACCCCCTTAACAGTGTCCCAGACGAACACACTCACATCGACAAGTCAGAATACAGGAGCAATATTCACAAGAGACCAAAGCCCCCTAACAAGTCCAGACGCTGTGTCAGTACCTGTTACTATTGGTCCCGTTATATCCTTGTTCGCTCAGATAAACAATAAGAGCATAGGGCAGAAAATTCTGAATTTTAATGTAGAATTGGAATTATTTAATATGAATACAGGGATCTTGTTTCCAATGAAGCAAACGTTTGACATGACAGATCCACTAATTGACTTAAGTTGTTCCAGGACTACACCACTTATTCAGGGGAGAACAGACATAGGTTCTAACCAATATTTAATGACTCCAGAGGCTCCATGTCTAACTTTACTACAACTGACCGATGTAATTAATAATAGTAATAAAATGTCATTGCAAGGTTTGACAGCCCAACAATTAATTGAATGGTTGGAAAAGCTAAACAGCACACCAGGAGATTCCATTGGAGGACATTCATTAATTGTGACCAGGCTTAAAGAAGAAGTAGAAGAGTTAATTGAAGGGACAAAGCAGGAGTGGCACACCAGAGATTTGCAGACCTAGCAGCTAAATACGATATAGAGATAGAAAAAAAAAACACTTGAGAAGGAGTTACAGATTAGAGTTTGATTCAAAGGATATTGAGAATATAAGGATTCCAGGAGTGAAAATTCACATTAGGTAATTAATCCAAAGCATCCAGACATGAGGAACATTAGATAAATGGGAAGGCAGATGGGTAAAGAAATGAGACAAGAAGAAAAAGGAGTCTGAGAGTTTAAGTACTAATGTACAGCAGACTGACGATCCAGTAAAAATATTGCCAATGAGAGAAATTCCAGGAGGGAACGTTGTACATGTCCATAGGAGCAGGAGTGACATTCTGTCATTTACAAATGATTACCCCAGAATGAGAGAGAAACCAGTGGCATGGTACCAGCAAACAGATAGGTTTGTGAAATTTGCCAAGTGCCTATGGGAAGATATGAACACACTGTTAGGAATTGTGGTTCTGGCAGATTTGTGGGTTGAGTGCAAGAGAAGTGACTGGCCAACGAGAGAGCCCAAACAAGCTCCAGTTTCAGGCGCACCATCTCCTGATCTAATTACATACTATTACAAAGTGATTGAATTTTTGAAAACAAGAATTTCTCCCAAGAACATTGATTGGCAGAGAATAGACAGGACAGCTCAAGAGGAGAAATAATCCATACATGCATACTATGAGAGACTGTTACAAGCATTTAAACATTACATTGGCACAGAAACAATTGAGCTGAAAAACATGATTTATTTTGTGTTCAGATTTGTTGAAGGTCTGAGACCTGAAATTAAAGAGACATTTAATTTGTTTGCAAACAAAGCTAATTGATTAGGTATTGCAATATGCTAAGTGCTGTAGTAACGAGATTGAACTGAAGCAGAGAAAGCTGAACGAAAAGGCAATGGTGATGCAGATTAAAGCAGCACAAAAAGGCATGCAGAGGATTTTCCCACAGCAACAGCAGGAAAACATGTTGTTCCAGGATCAGGCAAAAGGTAGAGGTCATGGTGGAAATCTGAATGTGAATCGTGCTCCCGATTTAAGTACTGTGGTTACTCAGAGTGATGTACAGGGAATGAAGATGTTGTTACCTTGTCACTCTTGTGGTGGTCTCGGGCACTAGAAACAAGAGTGCCCGGTGCTAGGACCAGAAGGTGTTGTTACACAGGTAAATTAAACCAATCCTTTTTCAAACATTAAAGGACCGAGAATGAGTGATCAAGGTTTTAATTTTCAAAACAATGTGAATCAAATGCAAGGTCTTCAGCCCATGTAACAGATACAAATACCACATTTGCAGGTGCCATAGTCCCAGCAAATGCAACTCCAAATTCAAATGGTACCTAGGCAACAAATGCAAATACCTCAGTCTCCAATTGACCAGCAGCAGATGATGCTTACTCAGCAGGGCACAGGTCAAAGGTTTAACACCAGTAACAAGACAATACACCAATACCCTTTGCACAATGAGAATGAACGAATGATGAGTTCGTGGGTGAGAGTTCAGATGACAACTGCATACTGGTAGCTTTATTAGAGGTAGACCAGAAGGGTCCATATATGAAGGGAAAAGTGATGGGTCACAAAGTCTTATTCCTAGCCGACACAGGAGCTACACTCTCTACTGTAACATCTGAAGAAGTTCCTAACTTACCTCTTTCAGGGAAAACAGTGCAGATTGTAGGAGTTGCAAAACAGTATTTGACAAACCCGATTACAGAACCAGTTTCTGTTAAAACTGGAAACTTCAAAGGCCTGCACGAATTTGTAGTTTGTGATTCGAGTCCGCTTTCCTTACTGGGAAGGGACTTGCTATACACAACAAGATGTTCAATTACCTGTTCAAATGATGGGATTGCCATACAGACAAATAGTGATTATGAAGATGACCAGACTGAGACAACAGATAGTAATTCATGAAATGAGAAGTACCCATTGATCAGTTTCTTTACAATTTTTACAATACAAGAGCTTCCTTCTGATTTACAAGTAACAGTTAAAATGAAAGTTTCAGATTTTTCAGGAAAATAAATTGGTCTAATAACTAAGGAGTTGAGCCAGTTAAAGTCCCAGTCAAGCCAAATGCAGTTTTTCTTCAGATTCCCCAGTATCACATGACTCAAGATACCATTCAAAGGGATTGCACCTATAATTGCAGAATTTGTGAGGCAAGGGGTTCTAAAGTAAGTGCTGAGCAGCCCATGTTACTCACCGATAATGGGATTGAGAAAGCCCTGTGGGAAATTTCAAATTGTTCAGGATTTGAGGAAAATTAATGACATTGTGGTCAAATGTTGTACAGTAGTGCCAAATCCAGCAGTGATTTTATTTCAGATCACAAGTGATGCTGAATGGATCACAGGCATCTTTTCTGTGCCTCTTCATGAGGACAGCAAATTTCTTTTCTGCTTTCAATTCCTGGATTGCGTATATTATTGGTGCAGAATTCCTCAAGATTTTTCAGAATCCCATCCATTTTCAATCAGATACTGAAAAAGAACCTGGAAACATTGGAAATGCCTTTCCAATCGACATTGGCTCAGTACATTGATGACTTTTTGATGGCTTCAAAGACAAAGGAAGCATGCAGGAACAATATCATTGCATAATAAAAACATTTGGGTAAGAATGGACACAAAGGGGTCATTATGACCCCGGCGGTTGGTGGAAATGTGGCGGTAGGCCGCCAACAGGCTGGTGGTACATACCACCACATTATGACATTGGCGGGTTGGCTGAAGCCAACCTGCCAATGTACCACACTGACTGCCATGGCGGTAGCAGCCACCGGGCTGGAGATAACAATCTCGAATCCGGCGGCCGCTGCTGTCCTACTGGCGGCATTATGACCCTGCCCATTGCCATGCTTTTCGTGGCGTTCGTAACGCCATGAAAACCATGGTGGCAGGCCCTACCAGTGACAGGGAACTCCTTCTGTGTCACTTGTAGGAGGCCCACCCCCCCAACACTCCCCAGACAACCCCCTCACCCCCTCCATCCACGCTCCCCCTTCCAATCCTTCCCCATACACGCACACTTGCAGGCACACACCATGCATTCACACACTCACTCACACAGGCATACACGCATGCATCCATTCATTCATGCGCACATCCGTACACACATCCAAACTTACACGTAGACACGCATTCACATTTGCATTCATACACGCATTCTCACACATGCACACACACACGCAAGCAACACTACACACTCATTCGCATGCACGCACACACTCACACATTCATGCACACACACTCCCCTCACACACACAACACCCTCCACCCCCCCTCCCCTGTCGGAAACCCAATTTGTCTGAATCCAGGCATCTTCCGGCACGGGACAGGATGCCTGCCAGCAGAACACCACCAGGCCGTATTATTTTTCATAATATGGCTGGCGGCGGTCTACTGGCGTGGTGCTGCTGGTGGTAGAAGTGCCACCTTAACACTGTCCGCCAGCATGGCCACAGCCGAATTTTCGCACTTCTTGTGGTGGAAATCCGGCTGTTGTCATATTATGGCGGACTAATATTAGCCACGGCGATGGTCTTTTGGCGGCTGTCGCCACGGCAGTAGGCAGTACTTACCGCCAAAGTTGTAATGTGGGCAAAAGTGTCCCCAGGAAAATTACAATACTGTCATTTGGTTGAAAAGAGAGCAAGGAAAATCTCCAGAGAGAGAGTCACAGCTGTACTGCAGATAAATCCCCCAGCTACACAGAGATATGTCAGAATGTTCCTGGGAATGGTGAGCTATTGTCGCCAGTGGATTCCCAATTTTCAGATTATTTCAAAGCTATTGCAGAAGCTGACCCACAAAGCCATTACTGATCCCCAAGAATTAGATCAGGTATGTATGAAAGCATTTACTGAGTTGAGAGAAAGTCTGTGCAAAGCTCCGGCTTTGGGAATGCCTGACTACGCAAAACCATTCATGTTGTTTTGTCATGAACATGACGCATGTTCACTCTCTGTTTTGACACAGGTGCATGGCGGTGTAAATCGCCCAGTGGCATATTTGTCAGCTACTTTGGACCCAGTTGCAGCAGCTTTACCTGGCTGTTAGCGAACTGTGGCAGCGGTTGGTTTGAGACTCACTCAGAGTGAGAGCAATGTGATGGGACATCCTTTAACTGTTATGGTCCCTCACCCCATTGAAGTTTAGTTTACCCAGACAAAAACGCAACATCTCACTAATGCAAGATTGACCCCATATGAGATTATAATTTTAGGTTCACCAAATGTTACTTTGAAGAGGTGTACAGTGCTTAACCCAACAACTTTGCTTCCAAAACAAAATGTTGAAATTGATAAACTGAAAGAAGTTGAACATGACTGTCTGGAAATGACCGAATTATGCACCAAACCTAGACCTGATATTAGAGATACCTGATTGGAAGAAAATGACCAATGAATCTTTGTTGATGGTTCCTATTTAAGAGATAACACGGGAAGATTACGAGTATGATTTGCAGTGTGTACAATTTCAGGAATACTCAAAGCTTCCTGGCTTCAGGAAGTATATTCTGCGCAAGTGGCTGAATTGGTGGCTCTTACCAGAGCATGCCATGTTTCTGCACAGCTTAAAGTTACCATCTATACAGACAGCCAGTATGGATTTGGAATCATACACGATTTTGGCCAGCTATGGTCACAGAGAGGTTTCATGACCTCTTCTGGTTCACCAGTAAGACATGGTGAGAGAATCCATGATTTGTTACAAGCTTTACAAATGCCTGAAAAGACTACTGTGATGAAATGCAGTGCACACCAGAAATCTCAAGATTTTGTTTCAATGGGAAATAGATATGCAGATCAAGTTGCAAGGTTTTGTGCATTGGATTGTATAGCCTTCAAAGACAAATGGAAATTGTTACCTGAAGAAGAAATTTGTACAAATTATGCTTTAACTGTTGTTGACATTTGGGAAGAGCTGAAGGCTCTACAAGAGGCTGTTGACAGGGAAGAAAAGAGAATGTGGGCTAAAATAAAATGTGTTCAAACAGAAGATGATGTTTGGGTGTCCGGGGAGAGACAAGTGGTTCTGTCAAATTGCCTGTTGCCTGTTGACTCAAATGGCTAGATATTATCATGGTCAAGCACATATTGGGAGGGATGCCATGATTTGAATCTTTAAACAAACATGGTTTAATCCAAAGTTTAGACAGGTTGCCAAAGCAGTTTGCCACTATGGTGGCATTTGCCAACAGGTGGACGTGGGAAAAAGAACAGTTATTAAAATGAGCCACATTGGGAGAGCGGAAGGTCCATTTAGCAGAATGCAGATGGGTTTCATTGAAATGCCGGCATAATTCAGTCTGTGCGGAGACTGAGTTATGTGCTGGTGATTGTTTGCATTTTTAGTCATTGGATTCAATCATAACCCACATGAAAGCCTTACAGTCGAAAAGTTATTGCTTAAGGAGTTAATTCTACGTTTTGTTTTTCCGTTCTCTTTAGAATCAGATAGAGGAAGTCACTTCAATGATGAGGTGATTAAATTACTATGATCAGCTTTAAATATTGAGCGAAATTGCACTGTAGATATTGCCCTGAATCCTCAGGACTTGTAGAGCACATAAATGGTACCTTGAAGTCACGACTTGCAAAGATGTCTGCATCCACGAATCTGAAATGGCCAGATTCACTGCCACTAGTTCTGATGAGCATGATAAACACACTAAACAGGAAAACTGGACTGTTGCTGCATGAAATCCTCATGGACAGAGCAATGAGATTGCCAGCGGTTCCTGCCAATGATTTTGTGTACATAAGAGATGATATGGTGTTGGACTACTGCAATGGTCTATCTGATATGGTTCGCTCTTTCTCTCATTAGGTGGAACCAACAACGGTGCTGCCATCCCCAGAACAAAGCCACAACCTGACAGCTGGAGACTGGGTTGTGATCCAGAAACATGTGAGGAAAACGTGTCTGGAACATTGGTGGAAGCGTCCCTACCAAGTAGTACTAGTTACTACAACTGCTGTGAAATGTGTAGGAGTCCCAAACTGGGTGCATGCCAGTCACACACAAAAGGTACCCCGTCATCTGGCCATGAAGAAGAGTTGTTGAGAGTACCAAAAACATCCAAACAAACTCCAGAAAAGGAGAGAGAAACTGGAGAATCAGAGACAGACTCTGAGCAGACGGAGGAAAACTCAGATACTCCTGTAAGAGACGAGACTGAAGGCACACAGGAAATCAACTTAGAACCAGTCTTACCAGTCTTATTTGGGACAGCAGGAGAGTCTAATCAGAGGAGGGCTCTCCCGGAAGCAGACAATTTGAATGAGCAATCAGAGCAGCCCACTGACCCGGCAGAGGAAGTTGAAGCAATCCAGAGTCAGGCCGAAGCTTTGACTAACTGGATCAATCATCTAGATCCATTTCTGAAATTTACCGCTACAGTCTCTTCAACACAGGTACATTTTTTTGACCTGATGATCACTATTGATAAGGGTAAACTCACTACCTGCACCTATCACAAATCTACAGACAGAAATAGTCTGCTACAGTTTGATAGTCACCACCCGAGAGCACTTCAAGAAAATGTACCATTTGGACAATTTTTACGACTACGCCGCAACTGTAGTAACATTTGACTTTTTGAGCCACAAGCAGATGGTCTTGTTAAAAAATTGCGAGAGAGACACTATCCCCTTCAGGTCATCAACACTGAACGAAAGAGAGCTAGGAATAACAACAGAGATGCACTTTTGTCACCCTCCTCTAGAACACCTGATAATAGATTGACTTGTGTGTCCACCTTCACTCCTCTGTCTGATAACATCAAGAGATTGATCAATAAGAGATGGTTGATCTTAGAGACTGGGGGCACACCCATCCCAAAACCTTTGTTCGCCTTCAAAAGGACAAGTAACATCAGAGACATAGTGGTCCATACATGCCTCGCACATATACAGGACAGGTGAAACAGACTACCCTGTGGGGCTTACCGTCCGTGACAGGCCATTATCCCTGTGGACAATGTAATGTCTGCCCTCTAACCCGATGGCTAGATATTCTGGACTTAGAACCATGGGGGATTTTGCGCCTTACCAAGCACACCAACTGCAATTCACGTAATTGTATTTATATGATTACGTGTCCCTGCGGCTTGTGTTATATTGGCATGACAACTAGAATGGTCAAATTAAGGATTAATGAACACCGTGGTAACATCAGGTGTGGTCGAATCACCACTAAATTGAGTGCTCATTTTTTGGATCTCCAACATAGCCCTGACGACATGTGGTGGGTAGTCATCTCCTCCCAAGGGCATTTCAGGAGTAACCCCAGCTCGCTTTTTGAATCCGAGCAACGCTGGATATTTAAATTGTGGACCCATATCCATGGGCTCAATGATGACATTCCTTGGCTTCAGTTTACCCATTAAACCCTGTCTATTGTGGGATATTCGAGTTAGACACTATCCTGACCTAGAGCATATAACTCTGAGTGGACTATGTCCTTTTGCCCCACTCTTACCCTTACAGTGGGGGTTACATAATATGCACCCCCATACTCTCCTTTGCCGGACTATCATAGGTATCTCTTCTTTAAACTGCTGTTACTATTGGGCGATAGTAGGGAATAGTACCCGTTCTTGAACCCCGTTTTTGATTTAGATTATTTTTTTTTTTAAACCAGGCATCCTGGCTACTAAGAAGCAAATTATGTATCTTTCCCTACAGAAAATCAATTGCGTATTATCTTTCCATTGTCAGAGGTACCTATATTTTCAGTACATTTGTTGTCCTTTGTTGTACTTCGTGAGGTTAATGCCCTTTAATCTCCCTTGAGTCCCTTTTTAGTTTCGACAATGGGACCCGGGTTTCATTAGTCCGTTTTCTTTTTTTACCGTTGTAGGCACGCGTGATCTCGTAGACGCAGCCTTCCGGGTTATGCCGTCTTTTTAACCCGGGCGACTGTGCTTCCTGACTATACATGCAGGAACACGGTCGCGGGTAGGTCCCGTACGGAGGAGCTCCGACTAAAAAGTAAGTTGACTTCAGAGCTCGAGCTGCTTTTAGCAGCATGCAGAGTCTCTTGGCAGCACCCCTACATGCAGCGTTCCTGATGTTCTGCCCAGTAAGATATTTTGCGCGCGCCTTCAATAATGCTTGTTGTTGCATGCCATATTCTTTATTGATGTTTTTGGACATTAATTTTAATACCCACAATGTTTTTTCTTCTTGAAGACCTAGTAACTGGCTAGGTCATACATATGTTGTATATTATTACTGGATATACGAGCAGCTAAATGATACCTGAGTCCTGCTTGCCCTGGTATGGGGCTACATTTTGTGGAAATAATTACTGGACATGAAGTACTGCTTCTCATTTTACCTGTTTTTGTGCCATATCTTTCTAGCGTTATTGCTCTCTTTTGGGCACATGTTTTACTATGATACCTGATCCTTTCAATGGGACGGTAAGCGTATGCATTTAGGTTCCATACACCACCACTAAGCATGATTCCACTGCGTGTACACAGTGTGCCACTTATTGTTTGTGTGTGCATTGATTGTATCATAACACATGTGACATAATTTTTATGTTTTTGTGTTTACCTACAGGGTGACCCTTACATTAGACTAGCTTGATGTGCAGCCTTTTTGTAAGTGACTGGAGTTTAATATGACTGTTAGTTTGGACAAATTGTACCCCGTATTTGTTTTTTAGTATTGAGATAGATTTTTTGGTCCTGATAAAGTGTTGGTGGATCCTTCTGGACCGGTCAGACACGAAACATGTTGACCCCTTGCCTTAGGGTTTAGGCTAATTCCTTAATCCCTATTCTCAGGTATAGCGTGAGAGTGGTTTGAGCATCATCTCATCCTTCACTCTCCCCCTTGTTCTTTTTAATTTGGCCATCACCCTTTGCTGTCCATTAAAATTTGGTGTCCTATTAGGGTTGTGAGCCAATTTTAACCATTTCTGTTTGCCATTTCTTCTCTCTCCTCGCTTGTGTGGTGCCCGGAATTGGGCAACAACCACTTCACCTTCTTTTTCGCACAGTGCTACTGAGAAAAGATCTCCGGCAAAGAGCCCCCGTTCAGGGGTGCCCGTCAGACATTGCAGCGCCGGTCTGACGAGGAGCTTGCCCGATGATGAAGCATGACATCCAACAGGATGTGTGAGGGCACTAGCTTCTAACCTAAGGGTTTCCCTGTGTCTTCTTTTCATCTTTCTCTATCAGGAACAGTGTAGTCTTCTTTTGTGTCAGCAATCCAGAGTCAGACAGATTTTACCCTTCAAGAACCAGTTGTAGGTACCTTAAGCCAAAATACTGCAGGGCAAGGAGAAACTGCCAGACCAACCCTAAAAAGAGCATTTCCAGAAGGAGCACGAAAAAGAGATAAGTTGCCAAAATCACAAGCCAATAGAAAAGAGTCAAACACATCGTCAACAATCGAAGAAGAAGTAGACACAACAAGTAAAGAAGATATGAGTGATGGATAATTGAGTGGAGATCGAAAGTTGAAACAAAAATGAGTTGCAAGTCGAAGGTACTCTGATCCTGAATGGGCATATGCAACAACTAGTGAATGGCAGAATACATTTTTGTCTTTTTGTTTTGATCATGAAAATCCAGGTCAATACTTTGGCACTAAAAGTTGATCCATGAACTGAACTTTAAGAAAAGATTTTGTGAAACTGAGAAGAGATAGAGGCATTAAAAAGATGATCTGAATAGTGACATTTAAGTAACCTGAAAAGACTTTGAAATTAACTGATTTGACAAGCTGCTAAACCGATTTTGACAAATAATTACTGGTTTTTGACAGATAAATGAACAGCTGTAAATAATTGAAAAGAGAAATAAAGATTTTTGTTTTGAATTCTTGCTACATAGTTAAATTTTTCCCTTCTCCACTTTCTGATTCTTTACAGATCATGGACAATAATACCAAGAAGTGAAGGTGTCGTAAATATTAACGTAATGGATTAGCAATTGTGTGTGTGACAGTATGTTTGCTATTGATAGTGAGCGTGAGTTTTCACAGCAATTGAAACCAATCATATTACTTCTTTAGAATTTACTACACTTACAGCATTAGATAAGTTTAGGCTAAATGAGAAATATATGCACCTAGATAACTCACAACGGGACCTTTCTTCCAATGTTTTCTATTGCTTGCTATATGAATAAATTAAGACAATGAATGTGAGAGAGTGTTATGTTTGCACGCAATTTCCTTCATCAGTGGAAGAAGCAATGACTTATCACAGCTTGCCACTAATGTATGGAATCAGTTGCATTATTCTATTAACAAGATTCCATGACCAGGAATACATTCAATATTTTTACTCAAACCATGATCTAATGTTTTCTTTTGTTCCTATTATTAGTTACTTGAGTAGAGTGGATAGAGAAGAGCATATAGAATTAGTGAGAGGTTTCTCTGAGCCAACACTGACATTTGGTACAGCCTATGCGCACCGGAATAATCTCACCTGCCTACTACCATCAGTAGAAAAATCTTTTCTAGATCAGACTGACGACAGGAGAAAGGCATTGAAGGAGAAAATAGAAAAAGGGTTAGTGAAAAGGACATTTAGAAATGACCATGCTTTTAGTGTCACTAAAGTACAAGGGAAGTTAGCTTTAGAAGCACAACATGTAGGGAAGCTTTGTATATATAGGCCGCAATCTAAGACTGACACATTATTTGTGGGAACGAGTGAATGTAGACATGTGTTTCTGTTTCAGAGCAAATGGACTTTCATGTTGAATGGACAGGACCCAGAGATTCCTAGAGTATACTATATTTGTGGACAAAATGCCTATTACCGTCTTCCAAGAGCATGGTATGTTTTATGTTATATGGGATTTTTTTTTCCAAAGATCTATCAACTTGAGAAACTGAATGAGACACGTAAGGTGAATGAACTTCACCTTGCTAGATTAAAAAGAGAATCTTACTGTAGCATAACTGGAGACATATTTGGAGCAATTATTCCTTCAGTGGGAGTAATTCTAAAGTCTTTGAAAATTCAAAAGTTGTCTACTATCATGGATAACATGCTGACACGTTTTTCTGGAGCCATGTTCCTAATGGACACAGAAATGGCGGCGGTACGATCTATGACTCTTCAGAACCGCATTGCGTTAGGCATCTTTTTAGCAAAGGAGGGCGGACTCTGTAAAATGTTAAAATTGCAACATTTTTGTACTTATATACCTGATAACATTAGAGAAATTAAAAGCTTCATGAGCAATCTGACTAACGTTAACACTGATCTAAAGGTTCTGAAAGAACCAGGAGTTTGGGAAAAAGTTGGCAAAGGTTTTGCTTGTGTGGGAAATTGGCTGGGCAATCCAGGGAAAGGGATAATTGTGAAAATAATACAGACAATATTGATTATTATAATTTGTATCATTGTGATATGGGGAGCTCATAAATTGTACATTTTGATTGAAAGACAGAAAATGAAAAATGATCAGAGGAGGGAAGAAATTGAATTAGAAATTATGAGAAGCAGATATTTTGATGAAAACTGGAGAAACAAAAGAAATGTCAAACGTTATCAAGAAACAAAATTTTAGATTAACAAAAATGGTGTTGTGTAATGTAAGGTGTGATGACACATTTAGGTCCTCATTACGAGCTTGGTGGTTATTACCGCCGTGCAGTTGGGTGGCAAAAGACCACCGTGGATGTGGGAAACTTACCACCATATTACGTCTCCAAAATCAAAAACCACCAGAAAATACCTAGGTGTCCGATCGCGCCAGGTCGAACGAAGGCAGGAAACAGGCGCCTCTGCAACCTCCACCGCCATGGCAAGAATAAACCGGTCACCCAATTACAACTCATAAATCAGCAGAGCGATCATTCAATGGCAGTATGCCACATACAGCGCCCATCAAATGGACTCACCAACAACAACACCCCACATTGGACAATTTGAAAACCCCACACTTGATACACATGCACACACTTCACACACACACCACTTAAAAACACACACCACAATACCCACAATCCTTAGCTAGGCCTACCTGCTGCCACACAACTCCCGGCCAACTGGAAAGAGACACTTTGAATGCAAGACACACTTTTGCACACCCCTCAAGCCTCATATAACTCACAAACACACAAACATGCATCCCATAACAGCACCTTCAAATATTTCCACACCTGTCACCAACTCACTCACACACTCCACTACCCCAAATAACACCACCACACCGCAGCACACATCTCCCCACATAACCCACCATGGCACCCCCTAAGAACACTTGTTTCACTGACAGGGAGTTGCAGACCATGGTGGATGAAATAATCAGGGTGGAGCCACAGCTGTTCAGTGCACTCGTCCAGCAGACATCCATAGCTAGGAAAATAGAGCTATGGCAGAGGACCGTCAACAAGGTGAATGCAGTAGGAAGCTATCCATGCACAAAGGATAACATCATGAAGAGGTGGAACGACCTATGGGGGAAGGTACATTCCATGGCATCACGACACCGGCTTGTCATCCTGAGGACTGGCGGTGGTCACCCACCACCTCCCACTGAGTTGACTGAGTGGGAGGAGAAGGTCTTGGCTATCCTGCATCCAGAGGGCTTCACTGGAGCCACTGGAAGACTGGACTCTGGTAAGTCACTGACACACCCCTCCCACCACCTGCACCTGAAAAGCATGTTTCCCCCTCCCCTTGTAACTACCCCAAAACACCCTATCCCATATCCATCCCATCCCATCAACCACCCACACCTATCACCTAAATGCCCACGCACCTCGCTAACACCTACCCAAACAATATGCACACAACCACCAGTCCCTGAATGTAACACTTGAAACACTACAAGTCCCACAATGCATTACCCATCCCACTAATAACTATGCACTGTACCCATTCCTAAGGGAGTCCTGCATGCATATGAATAGGGATGTAATCACAAGAAACAGGTGGCAGATGCTGACAGGGACATGGGAATGACAGGACAGAGGACATGAATAGCAGGAAACACATGCCACTGTTAATGTGTGAAAGCATAACATATTTGCAAAGTCCACCATTGACTGTCAATGCCATATCCTTTGAAGCACGTGAACACTACTGCCACCCAGCTGACACACAGTCAAATACCCTGCAGGACACACAATAAAATGTTTTTCTATTTCGCAGATGCCAGGAGGTGCAAGGAAGTGCCAGTCCCCCAGCAGAAGAAGGCCCCAGTAATGACAGTCCCTCTGGATGTCTGGATCTAAATGACAACCCTGCCCCATCGGGAACCTCTGGTCAGACACCTTCCAGAAGCCCCACCCAGCCCACCAGACAGACCCCCACCACTCAGCCACCACCTACAGCTGTTGCCTAACGCCCCCAAACCAGTGGCCCCTAGTCAGCTACTTTGTGCTCACCCGTACAGTGACCGGACTCAGCACCTATCATCATGCAAGATGATGAAGGTCCTGGTGAAAGTGGGAGTAGGCACACCATGACGGGGTCACAGGTACCGGATGGCTGGCCTAGTCGGAGGGCATCTGTGGGCTGAGGGGGGCAAACCAGGGAAACGACTGGTTAGGAGGCCATTTCCCAAGTCCTAGCGGCATCCCACCTATCCCAGGACAGGATGCGCCAGATCCTGTCCACGTTGCAGGAGATTGAGAGGCTGCAGAGTGAACACCATCCGGAGGCCATGGAGCAATGGCAGGCTCACAATGCCACCATGGCCTCCATCAAAGGGGTGCTGCAGGACATGACAACAGTCCTGCATGAGATCTCCACCCACATGCAGGCCCTTTCCACAAGCCACAACACACCTCAGCCCTCCACATCTGCTGCTGGTAGTGGACTGGTGGCCCTGCCGGGGGACTCACAGGACACCAGCACCCCTTCCTCTGTGGCCCATGAACCCCCTCGCAAACGTGGCCGGTGAGACAGAAATCCCTCAGAGACTGTAGCCAAGTTCAATCCCGCTGCCAGGCAATGGTCCTCTCCTGAACTGTCTCCCTTGTGTGCCACTGACACACCTTGTTAACTTTCTACTGTCATTGCTCCATTTTCCAATGGCCCCATGGGCGCTGAGCCTGTGCTACCAACAGCTGTGAACACCAAACTGACTATTTCGTACACCATCTGTCCACTCCCTTGCATTTCCCCATCGCTTGTTTTGATTCACCTAATAAACACTGTACAATCACACCCAATGTATTTGTGCTTTATTCACTATGCATGCATGTGATGAACGACTTAATCAATGTAATATGTTGAAACAGTACCTGAAATTGGCTAGCCTGATAGTTTGCAGCTATGTTTCTTTCCAAATCAGTGAAATGGGTTCCTAACACTTGCACCAGGAATGTCCAAATCCTCCATGTACAAGGCATGGCAAAGGGAATCCCACCAAAGAAAGAACTGTAAAGAACAGACATGTAGCACACATTTAGGTGCAGTTTGTTACATGACACATGAACCTGCTTTGTGACACTACTTGAATGACCAGTATTACCATATGTCAGCTGCACTACACAGCAGTAAGTAACTCCAAAATGCAACTTTGTGCATTTGTACAACTGGCTGGGCCATCTACATCAACGGAGGTTATCTCCACCTACATTGTGAGGGACTCTAGGTTGGTGTGCAAGTACAGAGGAGATGGTGAGTGACAAATACTGACAGCAAAACTGGCACATACCCTCTATCCACGCAGCATGTCCAAACAGTCCATACATGTGAAGGCAGGACACACATTCAGGAAAACATGACTTGTGTGAACTACCTTTGGGAGTCCTCAAACACTTGAAGCACTAAGGGGTATGTGACAGTACACACATTGTACCACACACAGACTGCTGTGTCTCCAGCACCTGTTGTACCATCTGACAATTGAACACAAATCTATGTAGGCAGTGTTGTGGGATTCAGTAGGCAAAATGTACCTTAAACTCATTGGAAGTACAGCTGACTGAGCTCTGTTGTCCACATCATCCTCCTCCCCTTCTTCATCACTGTCCTCCCAGCTTCCAGGTCATTCTTCCTCTTCCAGTAGAGGTACATGCCTTCTAAGTGCCAAATTGTGCATCATACAGCAGGCCACGATCATCTGGCATCCTTTGTTTGGGGAGTAGCACAGGCCTGACATATATATGCAGGCACCGGAATTTGTAAAGTGCACTACTCACTTGTGAGGGTCCCAAGGCGGTGGGGGGGGGGGTATCAAGTGGGGGGTGCTGCTACTGCTCAAACAACCAGGTCTTGAGAAGTTTCCTGAAGGTAAGGACGAGTGGGACGGTTGCGAGGGCGAGGTTGGCAGAGCGGAGTTGTCGGGTTGGGATGTAGAAGGAGAGCCATCTGTTGAGGTAGTCTGGTCCGGTGTTGCGCAGTGCTTAGTGAGCATGGATGAGGAGTTTGCATGTGATTCTCTTGTTGACTGGGAGCCAGTGCAGGTTTCTCAGCTGGTCTGTGATGTGGCAGTGCGGGGATGTCCAGGATGAGGCATGCAGAGGCATTCTGGATGCGTTGCAGCCTCTTCTGGAGTTTGGCCGTGATTCCTGCATAGAGGGCATTGCCGAAGTCCAGTTTGCTGCTTACGAGGGTTTGGGTGACTGTTCTTCTGGTTTCGGTGGGTATCCATTTGTAACTCTTTCGGACCATGCAGAGGGTGTTGAAGCAGGAGTAGGAGATGGCGTTGACTTGCTCGGTAATGGATAAAGAGGAGTCCAAGATGAATCCTAGGTTGCATGCATGGTCGGTGGGAGTCGGAGCGGCTCTGAGAGTGGCAGGCCACCAGGAGTCATCCCGTGCGGAGGGGGTGGAGCCAAAAATGAGGACTTCAGTTTTGTCGGAATTGAGTTTGAGGCAGCTGCTCTTCATCCATTCGGCGATGGCCTTCATTCCTTCATGGAGGGTGGTCTTGGTGGAGTCCTTGGCGAGGAAGACGAAACAGCTGGGTGTCGTCGGTGTATGAGATGATGTTGAGGTTGTGGGATCGGGCGATGTTAATGAGCGGGACCATGTAATGTTGAAGAGGGTCGGGCTGAGGGGAGAACACAGGGGTACGTCGCAGATGATTTTGGTGGCCTCGGAGCGGAATGGGGAGGCAGACTCTCTGGGTCAGTTCAGGGCTCTGTCATGGATTCCTGCATTGCGGAGGCGTGAGCGTAGGGTGTTGTGGCAGACGGTGTCGAACGCGGCTGAGAGGTTCAGAAGGATGAGGGCTGCGGTTTCTCCATTATCCAGTGTGGTTCTGATGTCGTCGGTGGCAGCGATGAGGACAGTTTCGGTACTGTGGTTGCTGCGGAATCCAGATTGGGAAGGGTCGAGGGTGAAGTTCTCCTCGAGGAAGCGGGATAGTTGTCTGTTGACAGCCTTCTCGATTACTTTTGCCAGGAAGGGGAGCAGGGAGATAGGCTGGAAGTTCTTGAGGTCCTTTGGGTCCGCCTTGTTTTTTTTGAGGAAGGCGTTGATCTCTGTGTGTTTCCAGGTCTCAGGGAAGGTGGCAAACTCGAAGGAGCTGTTGATGATCTTCTGTAGTTGGGGTGCGATGACAGAGCTTGCTTTGTTGAGGATGTGGTGAGGGCAGGGGTCAGATGGAGAGCCAGAGTGGATGGTGTTCATGATTTCGATGGTGTCGTTGTCGTTGATGGAGTCCAGGAGAGCAGGAGGTTGGTCGGATGTGAATCTGTGGTGTTGGTGGTTGCCGGGGGGGGGGTCTGGGTGCTGAAGCTGTTGTGGATGTCTTCAATCTTGCTGTGGAAGTAGGAGGCTAGCGAGTCACAGAGGTCTTGGGATGGCAGGATGTCGTTGACGTTGGAGCTGGGATTGGAGAGTTCCGTCACGACGTTGAAGAGGTCGTTATGGCTGTGTGCGTTGTTGGTGATTCAGTCTTTGAAGGCGGTTCTCTTGGCGGCTCGGATTAGTTGGTGGTGTTTGCGAAAGGCGTTTTTGAAGGCAGGGGGGTTGTACAGAGTCTGATCTTGGTGCCACTGTCTTTCGAGTCTTCGGCAGGTTTGCTTAGATTCGTGGAGGTTGGCAGTAAACCAGAAGGCCTTTCTGTTGGTGCGTCTGTTGGAGGGATTCTTGATTGGGACGAGAGTCTTGGCACAGGTGTCGACCCATTGCCTGAAGTTGCTGCAACAGTGCTGGTGGAGTTGATGGGTGGGATCCTGGAGAGGGTCACGATAAGTTGGTCTTCGGTGACCTTGTTCCAACTGCTGTGGGGGATCCGTTGTGGGTGGTGGTGTGTTGTGGGTTTCTTGAAGAAGAAGTGGATGCAGTGGTGGTCTGTCCAGTTGAGTTTGGTGGTGTGGCTGAAGCTGACGTGATTGCTGGCAGAAAAAATAGGGTCGAGTGTGTCGTGATGAGCTGTTTGAGGCCGAGGTTGGAGAGGTTGCCGAGCAGGGTGGCGGTGTTGTTGTCATTGGTGTTCTCGAGGTGGAAGTTTAAGCCCCCGAGGAGTATGTAGTCAGTGGATGCGAGAGCGTGCGTGCTGATGACGTCGGTGAAGGAGTCACTGAACTGCTGTTGGGGGCCAGGGGGCCTGTAGATGAGGGTCCCTCGGAGGGTGGTGTTTGGGTTAGTGTGGATCTGGAAGTGCAGGTATTCGACAGTGCTGAAGGTGTCTTCAGTGCTGGTCGTGATTCTGAGAGTTTTCTTGTGGATGATGGCAATGCCTCCTCCTGGTTTGTTGGAGCGGTCTCTGCGGGTGATCTTGTAGCCATCTGGGATGGCTATGGCAATGTCAGGCGCTGAGGAGGGGTTCATCCAGGTCTCGGTCAGGAAGGCGACGTCTGGGGAGGCTGAGTCAAATAGATCCCATAGCTCTACTGCGTGCTTCTGGATGGAGCGGGTGTTGAGGAAGATACATCTGAGATGGTTGCATCCTCCCTTGGTGGGTGGGTTGTTGGTGTGGAGGCTGGTGAAGGTGCAGTTCTAGCAATAGAAGGGTCCGCGGGTGGTCTGTGGGGAGGCTTGAAGGCAGGAGGGGTGGGAGGCGGGAGCAGGGGTGAACGCAGGCGGGAGAGCAGCCGGTGTTGAGGGCGCGGAGGGTGGTGTCATCGTAGTGAAGACGTGCGTGGCGGCGGTGGGGGGGGACGAGAGCCAGGGTTTCTAGGGCTGAGCTAGGTTCAGGCGCGGACGGGTGCAGACGGGCTTGCATTTGGCGCGCCTTCGGTGCAACGGTGGCCATTAGGTAGGGAGGTGGGCGGGAGGAGGGGACAGCTGGGAGGCGTGAGCGGGGGTGAAAAACGGTGCAAAAAAGGGGGCGGGACGCAAAAAGAGTGCAGGGCCGCAGGGGCAGCAGGGGAGAGAGAGAAGGGAGAGAGTGAAAGTCAAAGAGAGAGAGCAGAAAAACATTGAAGAGAGTAGGGAAGCAAAAGGATCACAAAGGGACAGAAGAGCAGAGAGCAAAGTAGAGAGAGGAGGAGAAAAGGAGGAGAGAGGCAGAAGGTAGCCTAGTAGGAAAGCAGAGCTCTCCCACTAGACACCAGGGATGAAGCAAAGGCAGAGGCCTGCGAGTGGAGGAGGGCCTCAAACTCCTGACCGGGGTGAGGAGTTCAGAGGAGCCAGGGAAAGGGCTCTACTTACCAGGTGGGGCCACGGGATGCAGAGCAGTGCACTGACCAGGTCAGTGGTATTGCTCAGCCTACCACGCAGCGGCTGCCATTATGTAGGGACGTGGGGGAGACAGAGTGGGGGTGAAAAACAGTGCGAAAAAGGGTGCAGGCTGCGGGGCAGTAGCGGCGGGGGAGACAGAGAAGGGGGAGAATGAAAGTGAGAGTGGGAGAGTGGAGTGAGAGAAAAATGAGGAAGAGAGTAGGGAAGCAAAAGGAGCACAAAGGGACAGAAGAGCAGAGAGCAATGCAGAGAGAGGAAGAGAAAAGGAGGAGAGAGGCAGAAGTTAGCCTAGTAAGAAAGCAGAGCTCTCCCACTAGACACCAGGGATGATGCGCAGTTAGAGACCTGCGGGTGGAGGAGGGGCTCAAACTCCTTACAGGGGTCAGGAGTTAAGGGGAGCCAGGGAAAGGGCTCTAGTTACCAGGTGGAGCCACGAGAGGCAGAGCAGTGCACTGACCAGATCTTGCTTTCAGCAGGCCGAAGGTCCTTTCGATGACTCTTCTTGTCCTGCCATGTGCCTCATTGTAGCGATTGTCACCTCCTGTATTGGGATACCACTGGTGTCAACAGTCATGACAGGTTCGGATAGCCAGAATCACATGGGAAGAGTGGGTACATATATCCCATATCACCATTATGTAGAGGGTAAAGAGTAGGAAAGGCCGGTTGCTAGCTACTGCACTCTCACATCTCACTCACCCACAAGCCAGGCTCTCTCTCTTTCTACTCGTGCCATCTGCTGTGGGACACTGCTGTTCCTCAAAATGTAAGAGGCATGCAAAGATCCAAAGAATTTTGCAATCACATGGGAGATGTACTGGTCTGCAAGACACACCACCTGTACATTAATGGATTGATAATGCTTCCTAT
This sequence comes from Pleurodeles waltl, assembly GCF_031143425.1. Taxonomy (NCBI): domain Eukaryota; kingdom Metazoa; phylum Chordata; class Amphibia; order Caudata; family Salamandridae; genus Pleurodeles; species Pleurodeles waltl. The sequence continues at coordinate 175,604,391 of NC_090444.1, read as the reverse complement.
TCCTGTACACTTGTTCATTTACCCTGGGAGGAATGAAGGGAATATGGGTGCTATCTATGGCCCCAATCACATGAGGAATATGTGCAATGGCATAGAAAGCAGATTTCACAGTGGGCAAGTCAGCAGTTTGGGGAAATTTGATGTAGCTGTGGAGGTTTTTCAGCAAGGCAGTCAGGACATCCCTTAACCCCTTCGATGCCAGGCCTTATCCCCTCCTGTGCCGAGCCTTTTTTTGGCTATTTGGGGCAGTTCGTGCTTAGGCCCTCATAACTTTTTCTCCACATAAGCTACCCACCCCAAATTTGCGTCCTTGTTTTCCAACATCTTATGGATTCTATAGATACCCAGACTTCGTCGGTTCCCCTGAAGGAGACCAAGAAATTAGCCAAAATACAGCGAACATTTCATTTTTGTTTAAAAAATTTGAAAAAAGGGCTGCAGAAGAAGGCTTCTGGTTTTTCCCCTGAAAATGGCATCAACAAAGGGTTTCTGGTGCTAAAATCACCATCTTCCCAGCTTTCAGGAACAGGCATACTTGAATCACAAAACTCAATTTTTCAACACAATTTTGGCATTTTACTGGGACATACCCCATTTTTACTATTTTTTGTGCTTTCAGCCTCCTTCCTGTTAGTGACTGAAATGGGTGTGAAACCAATGCTGGATCCCAGAAAGCTAAACATTTCTGAAAAGTAGACAAAATTCTGAGTTCGGCAAGGGGTAATTTGTGTAGATCCTACAAGATTTTCCTACAGAAAATACCAGCTGAAATTAAAAAAATATCGAAATTGAGGTGAAAAAAACAGCCATTTTTCTCCACGTTTTACTCTGTAACTTTTCCTGCGATGTCAGATTTTTTAAAGCAATATACCGGTACGTCAGTTGGACTCTTCTGGTTGCGGGATATATAGGCCTTGGAGGTTCATCAAGAACCCTGGGTACCCAGAGCCAATAAATGAGCTGCACCTTGAAATGGGTTTTCATTCTATACCGGGTATACAGCAATTCATTTGCTGAAATATAAAAAGTTTAAAATAGGTATCAAGAAAACCTTTGTATTTCCAAAATGGCCACAAGATAAGGTGTTGAGAAGCAGTGATTATTTGCACATCTCTAAATTCTGGGGTCCCCATACTAGCATGTGAATTACAGGACATTTCTCAAATAGACGTCTTTTTTACACACTGTCTTACATTTGGAAGGAAAAAATGTAGAGAAAGACAAGGGGCAATAACACTTGTTTTGCTATTCTGTGTTTCCCCCAGTCTCCCGATAAAAATGGTACCTCCCTTGTGTGGGTAGGCCTAACACCCGCAACAGGAAACACAAAATGGACATATCACATTTTCAGAAAGAAAAAAGAGCTGTTTTTTACAAAGTACCTAGCTGTGGATTTTGGCCTCTAGCTCAGCCCGCACCTGGGGAAACCTAGCAAACCTGTAAATTTTTGAAAACTAGACACATAGGGGAATCCAAGATGGGGTGACTTGTGGGGCTCTGACTAGGTTCTGTTACCCAGAATTCTTTGCAAACCTCAAAATTTGGCCCAAAAAACACTTTTTCCTGACATTTCGGTGAAAGAAAGTTCTGGAATCTGAGAGGAGCCACAAATTTCCTACCACCCAGTGTTCCCCCAACTCTCCCGATAAAAATGGTACCCCATTTGTGTGAGTAGGCCTAGCGCCCAGGACAGAAAATGCCCCAAAACACACCGTGGACACATCACATTTTCAGAAAGAAAACAGAGCTGTTTTTAACAAAGTGCCTCGCTGTGGATTTTGGCCTCTAGCTCAGCTGGCACCTGGGGAAACCTAGCAAACCTGTGCATTTTTGAAAACTAGACACCTAGGGGAATCCAAGATGGGGTGACTTGTGGGGCTCTGACCAGGTTCTGTTACCCAGAATCCTTTGCAAACCTCAGAATCTGGCCAAAAAAAACACTTTTTCCTGTCATTTCGGTGAAAGAAAGTTCTGGAATCTGAGCGGAGCCACAACTTTCCTTCCACGCAGCATTCCCCCAAGTCTCCCGATAAAAATGGTACCTCACTTGTGTGGGTAGGCCTAGCGCCCAGGACAGGAAATGCCCCAAAACACTACGTGGACACATCACATTTTCAGAGAGAAAACAGAGCTGTTTTTTACAAAGTGCCTAGCTGTGGATTTTGGTCTCTAGCTCAGCCCGCACCTGGGGAAACCTTCCAAACCTGTGCATTTTTTAAAACTAGACACCTAGGGGAATCCAAGATGGGGTGACGTGTGGGGCTCTGACCAGGTTCTGTTACCCAGAATCCTTTGCAAACCTCAAAATATGGCCAAAAAACACTTTTTCCTGTCATTTCGGTGACAGAAAGTTCTGGAATCTGAGAGGAGCCACAGATTTCCTTCCACCCAGCGTTTCCCAGACTCTCCCGATAAAAATGGTACATCACTTGTGTGGGTAGGCCTAGTGCCCGTGACAGGATATGCCCCAAAACACAACGTGGACACATCACATTTTCCCAAAGAAAACAGACCTGTTTTTTGCAAAGTGCCTAGCTGTGGATTTTGGCCTCTAGCTCAGCCGGCACCTAGGAAAACCTACCAAACCTGTGCATTTTTTTAAAACTAGACTCCTAGGGGAATCCAAGATGGGGTGACTGGTGGAGCTCTCACCAGGTTCTGTTACCCAGAATCCTTTGCAAACCTCACAATCTAGCCAAAAAAGCACTTTTTCCTCACATTTCGGCGACAGAAAGTTCTGGAATCTGAGAGGAGCCACAAATTTCCTTCCACCCAGCGTTCCCCCAAGTCTCCCGATAAAAATGGTAGCTCACTTGTGTAGGTGGGCCTAGTGCTTGTGACAGGGAAGAGCCACAAACATGTCGAAATTGAGGGGGAACCAAAGCGGGTCCAAAAGGGCAGTTTGAGAAAAAAACATTTTTAGGCTGACAAGTGCAGCAGAATTTTTATTATTATAGATGAGACAATGCTGAGTGGTAGGAATTTTGTGGATTCCTGCAGATTCCGGAAGGTTCCACCACAAAAATGTGGGAAAAATGTGTGATTTCCAGCAAAGTTGGAGGTTTGCAGGGCATTGTGGGTAAGAAAATGGTGCGGGTGCCTGTGAAGCACACCACCCTGGGATCACCTAGATGTTTAGTTTTCAGATGTGTCTAGGTCTTGTGGATTTTCTACATGGCAGCACCCCAAAGTCCATAAAGTGCAGCCCTCACCATTCCAAGTAGGACGATTTTGAGAGTTAGCCAAGCTCACATGGCCCAAATGTAAAACGAAAACCCAAAATAATCAAATGTCCTCTTGCTTGCTGTGGGATAAGATGTTTTACTGTGCGGGGGAGAGCTGAAAGACTGTTACCCCCTTTAGTTGGGGTGGGGGCATAACCAGGCCCATACCATTGGTAGCCACCACCCCACTATTTTTTTTTTTTTTTTTAATTCCCTGGCATCTAGTAGACTTTCTGCCCCCCCAGGGTGTGGATCAGGGGTAATTGCCCCATCTGCCCACTGTTGGGCAGAACAACTTTGTCCCCATTTATTTGGGGTGGGGGTATGGCCATACCCTCACCCTCTTATTTTGAAAAAAAATCTTCCCTGGTCTCTGGTGGGCTTTCTGCCCCCCTTGGGGGCAGATGGGCCTTCCAAAAATACGGGGCAGATATGGCTAACAGCAATGTGCCCCCATGGGGAGCGACCCTTGCCCAAGGGGCTGCCCCCCCAAACAAAACACACACATACACACGCATCAATCCCTGGTGCCTAAGTGGTTTCTGCCCACCGGGGGCAGATCGGCCTAATAGAAATAGGCCGATCTGCCCCCTAGGGGAGGGGAAATGGCCTCAAATAAATTTACCCCCCCCAGGGGAGCGACCCTTGCCTAAGGGGTCACTTCCCTCACGTGAAATTGGCGCAAACAAAAATCCCCAGTGCCTAGTGGTTTCTGCCCCCCTTGGGGGCAGATCGGCCTAATAAAAATAGGCTGATCTACCCCCAAGGGGGGCAGAAATGGCCTAAAATAAATTTAGCCCCCCCAGGGGAGCGACCTTTGCCTAAGAGGTCACTCCCTATCTGTAAAACAACAACAAAATCCCCGGTGCCTAGTGGTTTCTGCCCCCCTTGGGGGCAGATCGGCCTAATTAAAATAGGCTGATCTGACCCACAGGGGGGCAAAAATGGCTGAAATAAATTTGCCCCCCAGGGGAGCGACCCTTGCCTAAGGGGTCGCTCCCCTTGCGTGAAACTGACGCAAAAAAATAAAGATCCCTGGTGTCTAGTGGTTTCTGCTCCCCTTGGGGATAGATTGGCGTAGCAACAATAGGCTGATCTGCCCCCAAAGGGGTCAGAAATGGCCCAAATACAATTTGCCCCTCCAGGGGAGCGACCCTTGCCTAAGTGGTCGCTCCCCATCTGTAAAACAACAACAACAAAAAAATCCCCGGTGCCTAGTGGTTTTATTAAAATAGGCTGATCTGCCCCCCAGGGGGGCAGAAATGGCCTAAAATAAATTTGCCCCCCAGGGGAGCGACCCTTGCTTCAGGGGTTGCTCCCCTTGCGTGAAATTCACGTAAAAAAAAAAAACCCTGCTGTCTAGTAGTTTCTGTCCCCCTTGGGGGCAGGTTGGCCTCATAAAAAAAGGCCAATCTGCCCCCAAGGGGTGCAGAAATGGCCTAAATATAATTCCCCCCCTAGGGGAGCGACACATGCCGAAGAGGTCGCTCCCCAACTCTAAAAAAAAAAAAAAAAGATCCCTGGCGCCTAGAGGTTTCTGCACCCCCTGGGGGCAGAAAAGGCCTTAAAAAAATGCCCCCCTGGGGAGCGACCCTTGCCCAAGGGGTTGCTCCCCTTATGCCAATTTCTACTAAAAAATAAATCCCTGGTGTCTAGTGGGCATTTTAGCAGCCGGATTGCTTTTCAATCCGGCTGCTAAAATGCTCAGAGAGACTTCAAAGGGAAGGAAATTCCTTTGCTTCCCTTTGAAGCCTCTCAGGCCTCCTCCACGTGATCGGAAGAGAAATGCTAAGCATTTCTCTTGGGAGGAGGCCTCTGTGATGGTCAGCGCGCGATCGAGCGCTGACGTCACGGGGGTTGGGGGGTCGGGGGTGGAAGGGAAGAACACCTTTGGGGGGGTGGGAGGGAAGAACACAGAGGGAGTAATGGTTACGTCCTGGGCACTCGAGCACTGTGCCGCAGGACGTATTCATTACGTCCGCGGCACGGAAGCGGTTAAGATGTTACTGAACATTGGCTGTGACACACCTGTTGCAAAGCCCACTGTCGCTTGAAATGACCCAGTGGCCAAAAAATGTAGCACAGATAGTACCTGCACAGTAGGGGGAATAACATAGGGATTACGTAGAGCTGGATGTAGATCTGGCTCCAATTGGACACCCAGTTCATGAATAGTCATCCAGTTTAGACAGTAGGTCAGTAAAATGTGTTGTTCCTCCATGGTTGCCAGGTCAACTAGGGGCCAGTACACCCGTCCATTCCTCAGTCATCACATGGGTCGGTACCTAGGGAGGGCCAACACACATGTCACCATAACAACACATAACGAATAATGTCTACGCACACACATCTGCAATAACGTAGCCTACCAATCATCGAAGGGTAGTATACAGCTTACATTGTGACAATTGACAAGTGTTCACAGTGGTATTCAACCTACATATGCATCCAACTAGTGGCACACATCACATACGGCATGTATAGATGTGTATGACTGATTTAACTAACATTTACAATCAAATATGACAGCATGGATGGCGCGTAGAGAGTAAATTCTAACACATTATGCACTTCAAATGGTAGTCTCCTGTCCTAAAAGTGGAGGACAGATGGAAGTGACATGACTCTGCTGGCATTAGTTGTCATGCCATTAGGCAGTCTGTACCGCTGTGCAATTCCTCATTGGGTAACATTGGTGTCTATGGGGAACAGGGGCCAATCATGATCACTGGCGGCGGTGACGATACGAACCGCCACGGTCGTCACTACCATTTTGACTCCTGCACTCAACACAACCACAACTCCACTACGTGTGCCCTTGTGTCCTACATCTGGTTTGTGAAGATGGCACGTGCACCAGGGGAGAGGGTCCAAGCCTTCAGCCAGGAGGAGCTGACCAAGCTTGTCACTGGGGTCCAACCCCTGTATGCCAAGTTGTATGAGTGACCAGAGGAGCAGGTTAATAGATCAACAGTGTCCTAGCAGTGAGTGTGATTGCTGTGGGTGCACGTGTGTGTGTATGTAGGACCACCAAGCATAAAGGAGTAGTGGTATAGGCCATCAAAATCAACCTGTAGGAAGATGATAGAATGTATGGTGGGCTAATGTCAGTGCGGTTGTACCCTATGTCACCATGCATGTGGTAAGTCTACATAAATGTGTTTTCCTATGTGTCTCCCATGCAGGTCAGCGTCCATCAGAAGAAGGGTTTAGGGCGAGCTATCGCCAAGGATGTACGGACCCTGGGGGTCTATAGCCGGCGGAGCACCCACTGCAGGAAACAGTGGGAGGATCTGAGGCACTGGGCCCGGAAGACCCCGGAGACCCAGCTGGTGACGTCATCCCAAGGAAGGAGGGGAGCACGGCAGACCCTGACCCCTCTAATGGCCCACATACTGGCCGTGGCCCTCCCAACATTGGATGGGTGCTTGAAAGCACCACAGGAGCCACAAGGGGGTGAGTTCCCACACTGTCCTTCATGCCAATTGTATTGGGGGATGGTCGGTAATGGGAAGAAAGGATGCTGTTACAGTGACTCATAGTTTTCAGGGTATGCAGATGTTCAGCTTCTTGACCGGGTAGTGTTACTGTTGTCTAGCAAAGTGACGTAGTGGTACTCAATACATCTGAGCATTGAATGGGTTCCTCAATTGGATTTGCAGGACATGTACAGTGAATCTGTAGGGCACCACTGTCAGTATAGTGTACTCCAAAGAGGCAGATGTAATCCCTGTTAATGGCACATTCCTGTAGTGCAAAGGCTATGGGAAGGTGAAGACTTAGACTGAGGTGTACTCCATGTGTGCCTTCCTACAACATAGTTGAGTTACTCACAGCCTGCATACCTTTCTTTGTCTCCCCCCTCCCTCTCTGTTTTCTTGTGTCCTTGTGTACATCAGCATCATCAGGTGAAGGAGCAGAGGCACCGGTCAGTGGGGATGCTGCAGCCCACGGGACCCAGGAGGCACAGTCCACCAACACCGAGGGAACCAGTGGGTTGGAGGGTGAGGGGAGCACCACGGAGAGCCTTCTACCACTGCAACATCAGACTCTGATTCCACCTCCTATGGCAGCTCCCTGGTGATGGCGGATCCCTCTGGAACCACCCAAACGACTTCTTCATCCACCACCCCCCCTACCAGTACCACCTTTCCAGTAGCTCCCCACTGAGTTGTCCATGCCTGTTCCCCCAGGAGGGTGGGAGCTTCCTTTGTCGCAGACTCCTCATCCCCTGCCCCAGTTAGCCCTGCTGCCCTTAATGAGGAGGCTATTGACCTCCTGAGAACCATCTCTGTGGGACAGACAACCATTGTGAATACCATCCAGGGGCTGGCATCCCAGATGCAGCAAACCATTGCCTACCTGGAATGCATTCACGGTGCCTTGTCTGGCCTCCAGAGATCGTTTCAGGCTCTAGCCTCCTCTTTGACGGCAGCCAGTGTCCCTAGTACCTCCGTTCCCCCTCTAACCACCTGTGCCCCATCCAGCACCCCTCTCGCGCCACCTATCCCAAGCACACAGGCCAAACAGCATGCACACAGACCAACACACACGCCACACAAGGACACACACAGGCATCACAAGTCACACCACAGCCATGCACACACTCAACAGACAGATGCAAAAACAACAACAGCCACGTCCTCCACTGTCTCACCACCCCATCTTCCCTTACAGTGACCTCACCACACACACCGCAAGCACTGCATCCTCACTCCCAGATCCTGCCCCCATTGACAGAGTCACCACAACAGCAATCACCCAGACATGCACCACAAACACCATACCCGTACTCACCACAACAACCATAACAGACAGCAGCACACACACTAGACATGCAGATACCACTACAACATCCATTCACACAACCTGTTTGTCCTCTCCCACGCTTTCTGCCCCCCTCCTCCCAAAACACGTAAAAGCCCCCACTCAAGCACCCAACATTCATCCACCACACACAAGCAGACTCAGCATGCACATGCAGCAAACCTACAAGTCCCATGACTACTCCCTCTGCCTCCACTTCCACGCCCATTTCCACAACCCCTCCACATGCTCCTAAAAAACGTTTCCTTTCCTGCGTTGACCTGTTTGAACCTCCTGGCCCATCCCGTCTTGTCCCTGCGCATTCCAGTGGTCTCCCCAAACCCATTCCCTCCGCTTCACAATCCTCCCTAGATCTTCCTCCCAGTTCCTATGTCCCTTCCCCCTCCAAGAAGGTACCTGTGAAGAGGCCTGATCCCGCTCCCACCCACCGGTCTAAACCCATCCCCAGTCCATCCAAAGCTAAGGCCAAGCCCCCCCTCCCAGGACATAGCCCAAGCCCCCACCTTCCTAACCTGAGTCCCCACCACCAACCCCTACCCCGCACCCTGAGGTGCCTGCCCCATTGATGCCCCTGCCCTGTGGAGACCATGGTCGTGTATGGAATCAAGTTGGGGCCTTGTTGGCACTGTTGTGCCACATGAACATGGACCAATGAAATGCCAAATGGCCATCTTTGTACATAGTTGCTGTTTCCCCTTATGTTGTTGAAATTAATATATCTATCCAACCTGCCCAGTTGGTACAATTTGATTTAGTTGTCCTGCGTTTGTCTATGGATGCCTCATGTACACAGGTATGTGGCTCGTTTTCCTCATCTGAGCATGTGTATTGTGCTTGTGTGATAACATCACTTCTGTTCCTAGGTATGCCCCTGTCTGCATTTGTGTGTGAAATGGTGAATGTGTGGTGGTGGGCTTGGGAGTTGGTGTGGATCATGTGTGTGATGTGTGTTCAGTTGTTGTGCATGGTGTGGGTAGAGTGAGTGGTATGGAGAATGGCGTCATAGTATGGTACAAGTGTATGTGTGGATGGCACTTGTGGTTGTGTGCTGTATGTGTGTCTGGTATGCCTGTCTTCTACCTGACGTCTGTGTTGTCCGTGGTTTTGTGATCAGTTTGTGTGTGGCTGGGTATGAGTGCTGTGGCGTTTTTACATGTTGTATTGTTTGGTGTGTGAATGACATGTGTGTTGGGTGTGGTGTGTGTTCTGGTTGTGCTAAGTGTAGTGTGTGTGTGTGTGTGTGTGTGTGTGTGTGTGTGTATGGGTAGGGGTGTTGCTGTGCGTGTGTTTGTGTGTGGGTGTCGCAGTCGGGGTCAGATGTGTATGTGGCGTGTGGGTGTGTTATTGTCCCCTTCCCTCTATTGCCTGGTAGGCGGGGGCTCATCGCTGTCATCTTCATAGGCGCTGCAAGTCCTGTAGGTGGATTGCAAGTACTAGCATTCGGAAGATCTCCAGTTCACGCTCCATGTTGTCGTCGGCCTCCTCTGTGTTCCTACGGTGAGTGTTTCCTTATATACTGTTCGTTTACACTATGGTTTGGGTGGAGTTCGGCCCGCCCCGGAAATGTGGCGGTGTGCTGAGCCATAATACGGAGGGAGGTAAGGTCCTCTCCGCCTGCCTGAAAGTGGCAACCTAAGTCAGTAGCGGTTGGCTCGCACTGGCGGTACAGGCGGGGTGTACTGGGTGTGTTCCGACCTGTTCACCGCCGTGGTCATAATACGGTGGTCGGCACCGTCAGCCTGTTGGTGGTCGGATTGCCACTGCCGGCATGGCGGTTCTGTCACCGCCGAACTCGCAATGAGGGCCTTAGTCATCAGAGGAGGGATTGTGAAATCTGATCTAATTAATAATAAATATGCATTGATAAGCAGTTAAGAATTCTACATGCCTTAGGCGAATAGAGAGAAACTGAATGTCTCGAAAATGTGGTCACCTGAGTGGCCACATGATATGTACAACATCAATGAAGTAATGGCATTTACTGTAAAAAATGTGCACAATAGAATAAAATGTATTAGTAGACTATAACACCATATAATTGATATGTATTTGCTTAAACTTATTATGCATAGATTAATTTAGAAATTTTAGGCCTATTCGACAAAGACTCATACTAAGTTTTGCGGCATTAATAAATATTCGTAAATGTTTTTTTTATGCAAGGACAGAAATTTAGTTGTTCATTGTTCTTTGTATACACAGAGTTGACCAAATAGTTTGTAATTTTGCAACGTTAAACTAGATGATGTCTTAACTTTCTTGTGAGAACTGTCTGCTGTAATGTAATGTACCCTTTACAGATACAATTATAACATTGGTGCGTGAGAAGCAAATGTTCCCAGGACTTGACAATGGCTTCACTGACGAGAGTATGAATTGCAACTAAAAGTTACCTAACGGAAACTGGTGACGGGAACAGGACATGAGGAGCCAATCATCGACGTGTGAAAGACTGTCTAACTTTATCACAGATTTGAGAATTCATAATTATTGGGTCAACTGTGAACAGCCGATACTCTGACTAATGACAACGTGAGAAAATACTTTATAGATTTTCAATAAATGCCGACTACACTTGGAAGAAAAGTTCAGTTGGAGTTTCGAAGGAGAGTTAGTTCTAGTTAGTCCAAGATCGAGAGATGTTCCAAAAGAGATCCTGAGCAGATTTAGATGCCCTTTCTTAGATGTATTACTTAGCTATTGATTAATAGATGTTGCCCTTCTAATTTGCTTCAGCTAACTTAGAGCTCACTGTAGCTGAACCAGTCCCCTTCACTTCCCCACTGCGAATGCGGACCAGACGGATGTCCAGCTGATGAAGAAGTCTCTGCTTCCTTATCCATTAAGAAGAGGTAGAATGAGATGAAATTGTTTTTTGTTGCAGGTTTTTGTCTTACTTTTCTAGGTGCCAAGCTCTATATTTTTGTAAGAGCCATAGCTATGTGTTTTCCAAGTTAACTTCTTATCTAACTTTTCTTTTGCATGAAAAACAATTTTGCCATTCGAATTAGAGGATTAGGTATTGTATCCATGTCCAACAATCATTATTAACCAAGGATTGATTTTGTTCAACTGTGAATGTCTAAATGTATGCTATACCGTTAGTTCAATTGTTGTTAATATTGATTTGCACAGTAGCTCTTGCATGTTTCATGTTAAATGCTTTGGTGAAATTAAGGTTCTTCTGCTGATTTGGTCAACCTGAGATGTTCATATATGTCTATCAACTAATTTTGAGATTGTTTTATGTGACCTTAGCATTGATAATCTAGGGAAATAAATATTTTAACTTTACAAAAGGTGTGGTTATTCATGGTCACATGGGCCATGGTGAGTGAAGTTTACTGACTCAATCTTTGATAATTGATAATTTTATTTTGATTTGTCACTGTTAATTGAGTTATGAGTAATGTTTGTACCCATGGTAAATCTCTCTTAACTGAGTCAAACGGTCCATTGAACCTTTAGCATGTCCCCTCATCAATAAATTATAAAAGACAAATAAGGCCAGACGCGCTTACAGCTCCTTTAAGGGAGTGATATCTCATAGCACTGTCCCTGTCGATCTTACCAGCGGGAATGCTCTATTGCAATGTTTCTGCTGGTCAGACTGGTGGGAACATTGTAATAGGGCAGGGGGGACGACATCGCCATGGCAGTGGCGTCCTCCCTGCAAGTTTGGCGGTCCCGAGGTGGGACCACCAAACTCTTAATGAGGCCCTATGTCTGGCTTTGTTTTGAATCACTATCAAACATTAAAGTTTGTTGGGCTGAAAAAGCAAACCAAAAAATATTGCTTTTTGTGTATAATGTATTTATGAGAACTTGCTGTATGATGATTCATTATACTTTGACATGTCAAATAGTCCTTCATGCACTGCAAAGCAAGCACTCTGTTTGAGGCAGGATGATATATCAAACAGTAGGTAAACGGAAAATACACTTTATGTGGAGCCAAAGCTCACTCTATGTATGTTTTAGAGAATCGGTCATGACAAAGCTGCACTGTAAACCAGGCCTACGAAGAAGCAAAACAACCATGCATGTGCTTAGGAGATTTCCAGCATAACCAAATGACACTCTCAGTGAAAAAACTAACTGAAAAGGGAGCAAACAGAACTATCACTACCATAATGCATTGCTGGTGGAGCATGCAGAAGAGTGAATGCACAGAGTGATATGTTTGAAATGGCTTATCCAGAGCAAGAAGGATTTTGCTATATGGGTTATTATATACACAACATGTAAAATCCCAAACTTGGAAGGCATATGCTCCTTTTAAGAATGAAAGGACAATTGAAGACGAATGTCAGGTGATTTTCCAGCATGACTGAGCAAAGATTGTGCTGCAAAATATGTGCGTAAAGTGAACTAAAGGCACAAGGACGGAAGAACATGTGGTATTGTGCCTGTATTTTGTGAGATCTAGGGGTAGATGCTGCACCTCTTTTCTTGCACCCCTTACCGCCCCCCCCAATGCCCATATTTAAGATACGGTGGACTATAGCAGTAGTTAAGGAACTTGCGTCAAACTTTTTGACGCTAGTTTGCCGCTTTGCATTATTAGCGTCAAAAATATTGACGCCAGTCTTGCAAAGTACATAGAGGCCCATTTTAATTCCTTTTAACACCTGCTCAGAGCAGGTGTTAAAAAACATCGGTAATAATGGTGCAAAGAAATCTTTTAGATTTCTTTGCACCATTTTTTCACCTTCCCTAACGGATGAACCCCCCCCTTGCATGCATTATGCCTGGCGCAGGCATAATATGGCGCAAGGGTTTAAAAAGTGGCGCAATGCATGCATTGCGCCACTTTGTAAACCTAGTGTGGCGATTTTTGAAGCCTAACACCACATTAACGTAAACAAAAGTGACGCTAATGTGGTGCTAAAGCTTCTTAAATCTGGGCCCTAGTTTTCAATACCACAGTTCTTCATGCAAGAACCCCTACCCAGAATATTTCAACCATTTGAAAGCTTTTGGTGCAAAATGCCTAAACAATGTACACTTCACAGAGTGAAAAAGCAAAAGGAAAATCCAGTGATGGACAGTAAGGTTGGGAATGAGCAAAAAGGTTGAGAAGATAGCATGCTGTCACCCATTGACCCACTGGATATTTAGATAGATTTTACGCATATTATTTATCTGTTGCTTTTGCCTCTGAATATATTATATTAGCAGACACAATATCTTCCACTTGCACTAATGTATTATGAGATAGAACTCACGATCTAAGTACACGTGCGTTTATATCCTTGATATTGTTTTACTCTCAACCTTCCGCTAAAACTGGCTTTTAGACATGAACAGAAATTATGTTCACGTTAACTACTTGTATTCTGACAACTGCTATCTGGAAACAAATTATGTAAGAAGTCTGCAGTCCCTCCCTCACTCAGTAAATATGTATTAGACTACAATAACCCATTACCAATTACAGCGCTGAATTTTAACCGTAACACTGTAATGCAAGGTGCTAAACCTTGGAGAATATTTGCTTATTATATGTCATCTCTATTCAGATTACTTATATTGACCCAAACTATGGATTCCTATTGATGAATACAAATAGGTATGAATACCCTTCTAGTTCTTACTATCTGTTAACTAAACATTAACTACACCAATGTACACATACTAACCAAATAATATAAATCAATTATTCTCTGCCAGCACCACTCTTGCTAATGAGGTGCTACACGCATAAATACATGAACCTTCAACATCCATTTAAGAAAATTACTAATCATCCTATATCTATTGCACTATGGTATAACACAAATGAGAACACTAATAAAAAGTTGGGTGATAAATATCTGGTATGGTTCAACTGATATCCCTCTTAAGAATAAGTGAGGTACCTTTCTTCTTTCTATCACACTCAACTCACGGGTGATATTCCGGTAATGTTTCTACCCACCCTATATCATAGTACCTACACAACCAAAAACTCATCTCTCTGCGTCTTTTCTTTACTAGTGTTCTTACCACTATGCATTATTTTCAGCCTTGAAAAAGCCCCTGGTGAACCCACCACTAGGGATTGAAACACGTGTCGGCTGTCTGGTCACAAGTCCACGTTAACAAATGCCCTTGATCTCCAGGACTAATGGACACCAATAAACGTACTTGGATTCATCATTTTGACTCAGAGTATTAATCGCATGCTATAATCAAGTTGCAAATCTGAAATCTTATTTTGGGGAAAACTAGTCCCTCTGACAACCCACTAAAGTGAATATAATTGGGCGTTTTTAGGAAGAGAGAAGTGGGCTATACAAAACTTCACTTCTTGATATTTGTGATATGCATCTGTCTTCAATAAAGCGGCCTTTTTCACACAACAGAAAGAATGGAGTCTTTTCTATCCCTTTCTCCCAATCAATTTCCAGGCAAATTAATTGCCAAAGAGTAACACCAAGGATAAAGGAGAGGGAACATTTTTAAGGGCACATATTATCATTCAGACGACGATAACAGAAATATTTTTAATACTGATACAATATAAAATCAAGCCTCATAAGTCCACAAACACACAAAACAATTACTCAAGCTTAGTATGACAACGTATGGTGTGACATTGTTAACAAGAGTAAAAATGTCAAAATAATGAAGTAAAACAATCACATAATTTGCCGCATTATGCCGCACAGTTTGCCTTATTCTTGCTGTGTAATTTACCCTGCCTGCTGCATAATTTGGCCCTCCCTTGCTGCATAATTTCAGTGACTTTCTTTTAATAAAGCAAGTATGCTGTATCAATTAATGACAAGACATCTAAAATTCCTAATACCAGCAGTTGGCACCAGATGTTGTGAGTTTGCTGACATAAGCCATGCAAAAAACTGCTGTAGATACTTTTCCTCTCACCTTGCAATGGCAAAACTCCAACACGCCAAGCTGGGGGATCAGTTTAATCCCAACACGCCAAGCTGGGGGATCAGTTTAACCCCAGGGGTGGCATTAGAATGCACAATGTGGAGAAATGCTTTCATTTCTCCTTGTTTTTTGCTCTTTCTATGTGTGCTGCATTTTGCAGCACACATACATAGAGCAAATCACCTTTTCAGTTTGTTTTTGTGCAGGAAGGTCCTTGCTGTAAACGTTTGTTATGGAGAACTTTAAAAATTGCTTGGGGAGGTTAGTAACTGTTTCAAATAAAAGTCAAGAGCCATTGTGCAGAGAAAGTTGTCAAGACCTGCAAAATGTAAATACAATAGAGTGGTCTAAGTCTCTCCCAGGTGCACCTTGTTTCATGGCTGGAATTAACTCAAATTTGATTTAAAGTGAAGCATAATGTAGCCCTTTCACCTAATCATAGTTTGAAAACTCATGTAAAATACTTTACTTTCTGAGCAGTACCTCACTCCAAACTAAGTTCTAATTGCTAATGTCTGCAAATTGCATAGTGCCTTGGGAGAGGCGGAAGCTGCTTTAAATAAAGGACAAATAGGAATGTGGTGAGGTGTGAGTGTTAACAAACCCTCAACATCACTTCTATTATATGGTTTTATAGGAAGGATTTGTCCCAGTTAAGGATATTTGCAGTAAACCTAATTCGATTTTTCAGGAACCGGAAGTTGTGGACAACTCATTTAAAGGAGACTGAGTGAACAGTGCCCTCATTTTATTCATGAAGGTAATCAAATCCTTACTCCGCCCCAGCATGGGTGCCATCTGTGTATACATCCTCCTCCTGATAACTCTTGATGACAATACCACTCCCTTCATAATTCTCTATGTCAGTAACATCCCATTCACAATTACATATGTCAAGACCCGCCCATTTAGGCCCAAATGAAAAACCCACTCTAATGTTCTTGACTTTCACCCAAACAGGCATCTTGCCAAACTGCATTTTGTAGTATGGTAGTCGTTTTAGAAGAGTACTACTAATGTACTATAAAATGCTATATAACTAATCAAAAACACATACTCAACACATACAAATATTTTACTCTGATGTCATGCACCAGGCTATGACACCTGTTGTAAAGTAAAGGCAAGCAAGCCCAGTGTAACAAACCTTTCTTCATTTCACATACTTATACCCATACACAATGGACATATGCAAACCTGTAACAACTCAAATTACCATACATTTCAATTCAAGGTACACATGTCACATACAAATGCATCAATAGTGATGTTTCAAGGATTATAAATACAATGTGGACCAAGTCGTCTAGGTCAATGGTCTTCTGAAAACAAACATCATCAGTCAAGTATGGGTCAGGTTAGCTCTGGCCAGCTGCGGCCACAACCACAAAAAGAGTGTGCCTGAAATATGGACTACTATACTGTGCAGAAAGATGACATTCAGACCTACCTAATCATGCAATTAGTCCACCAATGGGTCACTGACTAAGTGGATACATCACTACACATTCATCAGATATGAGAAGCCTTATATCTGTCTGTTGCAGATTCTCAGGGCTAAAGCACAACTGTTGCTAACATGACAGCTACACCTACCATGTTGCAAGCCACAAGCCCAGATACACTTACATTACTACTCACATGTTTATGTGAACTACCACACCTGCACCACATAGGTATCATTGCCAGCATTAAGCTCCCAAACAGCCAGGACTCATTTGCCACATCCTTCATAGAAACAGCAAGTAGACATATCTATTTGCAATTTTGTTACATTACTGAACCTTTCAATTGACACATGATGTTGATTCATATCTGTCAAGTATGTAACTGTGAATAGGCTACCATTGCCTATGTGTTCTGTCTATAACAGTATGCCCAAGGACAATGCTGTGTGGCCACTTTCCACTAACAGAACATTAGCAGGGTTGTAACATTCCTAGCTTCTGATGCCAATATATGTGTGCCCATAGAAATGTTGGAAAACCTCAATGGTATCAAACATGCATGTTATCTACTCTTATGAGGCTTTACAAATGTCTATGTACATCCCTCAATTACCAAGGGGGATTAACTTGGAACAAGTGTGAAGATGTTAACCTTGTATATCATGTGACATGTCAGATAGAGAACACAGCCGCACATGTTGATGTCACTTATCAGAAAGCATTCAAAAACTAGTGATGAATAGAATATGTCTAACTCTAAGTTGCAGATAGACAGGAATCTTGAGCCATTGCAGAGGAAGGAGATCAACGACCTACACACATTACCACCATGACAGTGGAAGGATTGACCTGTTGGTGGGTATCAACAATCACCCGAGTATAAAATGCAGTATAGTACTACACATATGATACAGTCATATGTGCACCATTATGTTATTGTACTGAGGGGACAACATAGTTGAGTAACATGCCTCTAAACACATTTGTATGTGCAAACATGTGCACACCTGTGTGCTATAGATGGCTATGGTACATCAGTGTGTACGCAGATTGTCAGAGTCAACATTCTGTTCCCTTACTCAATCACCTGGTAAAGGAACAAACATGAGTTAGGTCTGTACTTACCCCCCTTGTGGCTGCTGTGCTGCCTTTAAATGCCCATCCAACTCAGGGTAGGCCACTGCCAAAATGCAGGCCATTAGGGGAGTCATGGTGCAACACTTACCCCGTCCTTGTTGGGAGGACATTCCCAGCTGGGCCTCTGCGGTCTTCTGGCCCCAGCATCTCAGGTCCTCCCTCCCCTTCCCACTGTGGGTGCTCCTCCAGCTGTGGACCCCCAGGGTCTGCACTTTCTTGGTGATTGCACGCCAAATCCCCTTCTTCTGATGGGCGTTGACCTGCATGGATGACATAGCTAAAAAGCTATGTCATCTCCACATGAACCATACTAAAACAGGCAGGGTTACTAACTGGTTACTACAACAAGCCAAACACAGACTGTCTTTAACATCCCCTCCACTGATAGATGAGCGTATGCAGTCAGGCCAGATGTGAGGTGGAAAGAGGCAGACAGCATGTATCGCCAACACCAGCTGTCATGTTATCACATATGAGCAGACAGCAAACACTTTTGCAAATATTCTATTTCAGGAGGTGTCTCATATATCAGCTCCACTAACCTTGTGCAACAGTCACATGGTGGGTCAGGTAACATACAATAAACACTCTCCACAATGTCTCAGGACTCACAATCACATAAGTACATGACCAGGAACTCATCCCATTCTATCAAAACTTTGGCACCCTACAGACTTTGAGGACACAATCAGAAACGTTGCACATCAGCCTTTGCTTAGTATCAGAAAGTATAGTTGGGCTAAGGAAATGTTTGTGCATTTGATGCACTATAGAGCTGTTCATATAGGGGTAGGACCTCCTACACTAGCTTCTCCAGGTACTTGGATGAGAAGGCAGGGGCCCTATCAGCTGTAGGACGTGGTATGATTGCTCCCAGAAGCAGTACACAGCAGCTCAAGTCGTGGAGGTCTTGCAGGCAGCAGTATCAGGAGTCAAGCGAGAGATGAAGTATGAAATGGTGGTCACTTCCGCCACGTAAGACACCGATGGCAGACATCACATTGACCCAAGACCACCAAAGGCAGCAATATGTTCCAATGGCAATAGCCACCGCAGTAGTATCTGCCTACCGCCATGATGAGTTCCGCCAGCGGACGTAGGCCATTTCCTAATGTCCAGTACAGTAGGTCAGGCAGCTTCCATTTTAAGGCCCTTAGATGGTCGGAACAGTTACAAAAAAGTTGCGTCAATAGGTCAGAAGCATATCTACGCCATAGTTTTCAGTGCTGGCTTTGAGCAACCATGTATGACAAAAAATCCAATTTAATAGACATGTTGTAATATTCATGATATGTGAGTAATGTATTATTAGTGGCATAGTCTGCACCCTCATGGCAGTTGGATAGATGGTATTAGTGTCTATCATATGTGAAACATGGTAAGAATGTCATTATAACGGAGACTTTCAGTGACATGCGCATCCATTTCCTAGTCATAATCGCAGTAAGGGTGATGACATTGCAGCAATAAGCCATTATTTCTCTAGGTATGTCCTGTGTACCATGTTTAACTATTTCATATGGCATGTCCAAGCATCATGTGTGACATATGTAGTTTCACACTTACAATGGACACAATGACTCATAGACATAGATTCTTGTATTCCTTCATCTAGTTACACTGGAATGAGAAGGGTCAGACAACCTCCAGAGTACCATCCACTAGCAGACCTGCAGATCATGGAGGATCGACATGTCACCCGTATTTACGTCCTGGATAGGCAGACATTCATAGATCTCTGTTGTCAGTTGGAGCCAGATCTGATGCATGCCATTTGTAATCCAAACAGCACACCACTCATTGTACAAGTCATGGCAGTGCTACATTTCCTAGCTGCAGGGTCCTTTCAGAACACTGTGGCCCTAACTGCAGGCATGTCCCAGCCTATGTTCAGTCTGGTCTTGAAGGATGTACTCTCTGCATTGTTAACACACCTGGACAGCTACATAAATATTTCCACAAAGTGAGGAGTTGGACTATGTGAAGGCTGATTTTTATGCTTTGCCACACATCTCACATGTGGTGGGAGCCATTGATGGTACCCATGTGGCATTGGTTTTCCCAAATGGCAATGAACAGATGTATCGGAACAGGAAGAACTTCCACTCCATAAATGTCCAAGTAGCCTGTTTGGAGCACCTCTACATTTCCCAAGTATGTGTAAAGTACCCGGATTCAGTTCATGATGCCCCCTCATCCCACTGCTAATGACACAACAGTACAGAGAGAGGGCTTGGCTGGTTGGTAAGTGCTATATGTGATGTGTGTCAGTATCTTATGTCTGCTGCCAAATGTAAGGATGTCAAAGATTTATGTTTGCACACATGTAACAATTCCTTACAGGAGATTCTGACTACCCAAACCATCCCTGGTTGTTGACACCAGCGAGGTACCCAATCACACCAGGGGAGGTTTGCTTCAATGAGGCCCACGGAAGGACAAGGAGTGTCGTGGAGCAGACTTTTGGGCTCCTAAAGGCTACATGTCGTTGCATTGATGTCTTGTGGAGCCCTCCTCTACTCACCCGCCAAAGTGTGTAAAATCATTGTTGCCTGCTGCATTGTCCACAACCTCACTGAGACGTCAGAGCCCATATATCCCAGATGATGGGGAGCCTGCAGTTCCAGCGGGGGAGAATGCAGAAATGCCAAGTGAGGATGTGATGGGGATGAAGGTGGAGACAGCGGGCAGATCTCATAAATTAGTGCTTCATCAGACTGTAGGTATGTGTTGTTCTGTTAAATACTTGACTCAGTGGGTTATTGGGGGGGCTTAGACATGTGTGAGAAGGGTCTTTGTATGACCATCAGACAGCTCATAAGTTGCTTAGCAGTACATAGCTCAGGTGTGCATGCAAAATTGTATTTGGAGTTGTGCTTATCGTGATGATCTCTTTGTTAGTGCAACTGCACAATCAATGTTACTATTGTATTTTGGGACATGCCTTTATAGGTCTTCATTACCATTACCTGCTTATACCTTTTCTATTACATTTTTACTTTGCAGATTTATTCACAAGGCCATCCTCATGTGGTTAACTCTGAATTGTGTCACAGGCAGGTGGGATTTGCAGGTCTCACATGTGAAATGAAGAGGGATAGATCCATGTACTGTATGGCATCATATTGGTGGCGTATGAGTTCCATGCCCAGACTTTCAAGACAGTGGGATGGTAGTGTACTGTTTCACACATTAGATCTGTGAGCCATGTTATCTGGGTCCAATGGTGACACATTTCATCCTGTGCAATCCATAACCTCAACCTTCTCATTGGTTTCATGATGATGCAATTTAACTTGTATGTAGATGTCACTGTGTTTCCTCATTGCAGGCCACTGTGCATGTGTGTCAAGACTGACATGAGTAGCATGCTTACAAATACCTGACCATGGTTAATGGAATGTTCAATGACTAAGGACAGTTGCACTGACCACTGTCTGTATTTTGGGATATGGTCATTTGGGAGGTATTGTATGGGCATGTGATAAGGCTTTAGCTGATGACTAATTGAACCAATCTGTTTGCCTATTTATATAGACAAAGACTGACATGTCCCTAACTTCATTAGTCAGTGGGGTGCTTGTCATTCACACCTATGCTAAATTATTAATTTGTGAAGCTGTATTGCACTGTGTGATGTTTGGTATGTTGTCAGCCTAGGTGCAGGAAACCGCAATAAATGGGATTAGGAGTGTGTACATTCGTATAATTGTTCATATATCTGACATGTGAGATGGGACTTAACAGATTTGGTACATATGTGAATATCGTGTGTAACCAATAAATTTAATGTGTTAACTGTTACCAATAGCTGGAAAATGACTATCAAACATGATATGTGGTTTAGTAGTGTTCATGTACAAGTACACAGGAAAATTAAAGGAATGGGATCAAATAATTAAGTGCAAACAGTGAGGGTCCAGTCATAATGGATGTAATCATCAGGGTAGCTGCTACAATATTTGGAGTCTCAAGTGCAGTGTCCTTGTGCCATCCGAAAATGGAGATTGCCCCTTAGCTGCTGCCCCCCCATCCTCCCAAGTGCTCAGCCCTTTTTTGGCTAATTGGGATAGTTAGTGCTTAGCCCTTCATAACTTTTTGTCCACATAAGCTATCCATGCCAAATTTGTGTCCTTATTTTTCAACATCACAGGGATTTTAAAGGTACCCAGAGTTTGTGGGGTCCCCTGGAGGAGACCAAGAAATTAGCCAAAATACAGATAACATTTTATTTTTTCAGAAAAATGGGAAAAAGGGCTGCAGAAGAAAGCATGCATTTTTTCCCTGAAAATGGCATAAACAAAGGGCTTGTGGTGCTAAAATCACCATCTTCCCAGCTTTCAGGAACAGGCAGACTTGATTCAGAAAAAAAAAATTTTCATCGCAATTTTGGCATTTTACTGGGACACACCCCATTTTTACAATTTTTTGTGCTTTCCGCCTCCTTCCAGTTAGTGACAGAAATAGGTGTGAAACCAATGCCAGATCCCGGACAGCTAAACATTTCTGAAAAATAGACAACATTCTGAATTCAGCAAGATGTCATTTGTGTAGATCCTTCAAGGTTTTTCTACAGAGAGTAACAGCTAAAGTAAAAACAATATTGAAATTGAGGTGAACATAGAGCCATTTCTGTCCATGTTTTCTTCTATAACTTTTTCCACCTCTGGCAGATTTTTGAAAGCAATATATTATTAGGTCTGCTGGACTCTTCTGGTTGTGTGGATATATAGGGCTTGTAGGTTCATCAAAAACCTAGGTACCCAGATCCAATAAATGAGCTGCACCTTGCAATGGGTTTTTATTGTATACTGGGTACACAGCAATTCATTTGATGAAATATAAAGAGTCGAAAATAGGTATAAAGGAAACCTTTTTATTTCCAAAATGGGCACAAGATAAGGTGTTGAGAAGCAGTGATTTTTTGTACATCTCTGAATTCCGGGGTTCGCGTACCTTCATGTGAATTACAGGGGATTTCTCAAATAAACTTCTTTTTAACACACTGTCTTACATTTGGAAGGCAAAAATGTAGAGAAAGACAAGGGCCAATAACACTTGCTGTTTATTCAGTGTTACCCCAAGTCTCCCTATAAAAATGGAACCTCACTTGTGTGGGTAGGCCTACTGCCCTCGACAGGAAACGCAACATTGACACATCACATTTTTACATTGAAATCTGGCGTGTTTTTTGGAAAGTGCATGGCTGTGGATTTTGGCCTCTAGCTCAGCCGGCACCTAGGGAAACCACCAAACCTGTGCATTTTTAAAAACTAGACACCTAGGGGAATCCAGTATGGGGTGACTTGTGGGGCTCTCATCAGGTTCTGTTACCCTGAATCCTTTGCAAACCTCAAAATATGGCAAAAAAACCACTTTTCCCTCAGATTTCGGTGCTGCAAAGTTCTGGAATCTGAGAGGAGCCACAAACTTCCTCCCACCCAGCATTCCTCCAAGTCTCCCGATACAAATGGTACCTCACTTGTGTGGGTAGGCCTGGTGCCCGCAACAGGAAATCCCCCAAAACCCAATGTGGACACATCAAGTTTTCCCAAAGAAAACTGACCTGTTTTTTGCAAAGTGCCTAGCTGTGGATTTTGGCATCTAGCTAAGCCGGGACCTAGGGAAATCTAACAAACCTATGCATTTTCGAAAACTAGACACCTTGGGGAATTCAGAATAGGATGACTTGTGGGGCTCTCACCAGGTTCTGTTAACCAGAATCCTTTGAAAACATCAAAAGTTGGCAAAAAAGCACTTTTCCCTCAGATTTCGGTGCTGCAAAGTTCTGGAATCTGAGAGGAGCCACAAAATTCCTTCCACTAAGCATTCCCCCGTCTGAGAGGAGTCACAAACTTCCTTCCACTCAGCATTCCCCCAAGTCTCCTGATAAAAATGGTAACTCACTTGTGTTAGTAGGCCTAGTGTGGTCTTTGGCTTCTAGCTCAGCTGGCACCTAGGGAAACCTAGCAAACCTATACATTTTTTTTAAAACTGTACATCAAGAGGAATTCAGAATGCTGTGACTTGTGGGGCTCTAACCAGGTTCTGTTATTCAGAATCCTTTGCAAACCTCAAAATGTGGCTAAAAAAAACACTTTTTCCTCACATTTTGGTGATGATAAGTTCTGGAATCTGAGAGGAGCCACAAATTTCCTTCCACCCAGCATGCCCCCAAGTCTCCCGATAAAAATGGTACCTCACTTGGGTTGGTAGGCCTAGTGCCCGCGACAAGAAACGCCCCAAAACCCAACATGGACACATCAACATTTTTCATTGAAAACTGGCATGTTTTTTGGAAAGTGCCTAGCTGTGGATTTTGGTCTGTAGCTCAGCCGGTACCTAGGAAAACCTACCAAACCTGTGCATTTTTTAAAACTATACACCTAGGGGAATCCAGAATGTGGAAACTCGTGGTGCTCTCAACCCCAACATTTGGCAAAAAAATGATAAAGAGTTCTGGAACCTGAGAGGAGCCACAAATTTCCTTCCACCCAGCATTCCCCCAAGTCTCCTAATGAAAATAGTACCTCACTTGTGTGGGCAGGCCTACTGCCCGTGTCAGGAAGGGATCACACAACCGTCAATGTTAGTCCTTACATGAGGGCAAGTGTTGACTCTGGGGTGATCCATGCCTGATGCAGACAGTAAGTACAGGCACTCCAGTGGGGTAGCATTTTAATCAGGACAGGTGGGAAAACACTGGGTGGTAGGAATTTTGTGGATCCCTGTAGTTTGTGTGACAGAAATGCAAGAAAAAATAGAGTTTTTATTTAACATTTCACCTTTTCAGGGTATTCTGGGTAAGAAAACTTTGGGGAATCCACACAAGTCACACCTCAGTGGACTCCCCCGGGTGTCTAGTTTCCAGAAATATCTGGGTTTGGTAGGTTTCCCTATATGGCTGCTGAGCCCAGGACCAAAAACACAGGTGCCTGCCTTACAAAACCAGATTGTTTTGTGATAGATAATTTTGATGACTCCACAATACGATTTGGGCGGTGGAATTTGGGGCTGGACTAAATTGGGGAGCTCCCAAGAGAGCACTCTCTCTGAGCTTCCGCCACATGCCGCCACCTGCCTCAGCTCTCTGGGTCGGGCTATTCTGCTACTGTCCTTCTGCACACAGTGTGCTTGCGAAGGGACAGCAGGACTGTCCTCATCACCTCCCTCAGAATCACTGGAAGAGGAGTTGTCGGAAAAATCACTCCCAGAGTCTGCACCATTGTCCTATCCCTCAGAGGCTGTCTCAGTATCTGTTGTCTCAGTCTCTGATCCTATGTCAGAGCTGTCCTCTATAACCCGAGTGAGCAGCAGTCATCCAGCGAGACGCCATCTCTGCTACTGGCTAAACTCTTACTCTAAAACACTACCCTACGTAGACAGTCACAAAATTGCTGGTGGGTGTGTGTGATGCATGCAACAATAAAGGTCAGTCACCTTACCTTCACTTTTTCCCTCAATCAGCACGTTCTACCAAGACACTCAAAAAAACAAAAAAGACACACTATTACTTCACCTTGTCACATACCAATCGTAACAGTCTTTAGCGCCCTGTCCAACAATCATTATTATGCTCCCACCCCCATAACCTCCTCCTCGGATTCCAATACTAACCCCCAACAAAAGTGCCCTTCATCTCTCCATAGGCCCCCTCGCACATATATTTCATTGCATTATAGCGCAGGTAATGGCTGTCTTTACTAATCCACTCAGCTATTTACTTAAAATACAGATTTGATCTTTGCAGTAGGCATATAAACCTTCTGCACTACTTTAAAGCATCAAAACTGCCACTAGACAAAAGTCAGATCCTTTTGTAGCAGAAACATAATCACAAGAGTTACTTGACTTTTTTATTGCTGCCTAAAAGCTACAATTGAGGGGCGTCAGTTGAAGTATGTGCATTGCTTTGAAGATGCAAGCTGCAACTGCAAGAGACCTGGTGGTGAATAAATATATATGTGTATATATATATATATATATATATATAAAACCTATCTATATATGTAATAACAAGATCACTTTTATATGTGGATGTGGTTTTCCTGGGGGCCGATCGCAACCCCCAGGGAAACCGCACCCGCATAGACAAAAGTGATGTATATATATCATCTGTATACAGATATATATATCTATATAAAAATATTTGTATATAGAGATATATATATATATATATATATATATGTATATATAAATGTAAATATAAATGTAAATATATATATATATATATATAGAGAGAGAGATCTATATTTTGTTTAATAGCTGTATGGTTTCCACGGGGCCATAGTGACCCTCATGGAAACTATACAACTATTTAAAAAATAATTGCCCCCACAGGGGGTCGCCCAGCTGACGGGAGACCCCCTGTAAATTTCATTAAAAAAAATATATAGTAATTTTTTTTAACCCCGGGGGGCCAAAATCGCACCCCAGGGGTAAACATACCCCCATGTGAATTCCCTGGTATCTAGTGGGATTTCCTGGCCCTCAGCAGCAATCGAGGGCCAGGAAACTGTTTCAGGAAGGCCTCGTTTGAATGGGGAGAATCTCCCGAACGGTGAGGAGGCCCGTTTGGGCATGTTTTCCCCACCGGAGGAGGAAGCAGCCTTACCTTTGCTTCCTGCTCCAGTGGAGAAAACAGATTGTGACGTCAGCGCGCCTTGCGGCACACTGACTTCACAAAGGGGCAGGCGGGGGGACAGGGGAGACACAGAAGCTCTTCCGTGTCACCCACGGGTATTTAAATAAAAAAAAATCCTCAGGTGCAATGCGCCGGAGGATTTTTTAACCCCCTCCCTGGTGTCGGCCAATGATTGTGACCTGCACCAGGAAGGTAGTGTTGGAGTCAGCCAGTGGCCAATGCCCGCACTAATGAGGTTAAGTCCAAACAGTGAAGGGTCCAGTCATGGTGGATGTAATCGTCAGGGTAGCTGCTACAATACTAGCAGTCTCAAGTGCAGTGTCCTTGTGCCACCAGAAAATGGAGAGTGGTTGTAACACAGTCAGCAGGGTTTATCTGTGACGCACAAGGGGAACCAATGCATAGAGGATCACTTCCTGGCAGTGGTTGAAGTCTTGATATCTGCTCCTCCTGGATGTTTTGGAGGACATCAACGTTGGTGGGGGAGTTCTTCAGCTACAGAGTCTACGGTGCCTGAGCCATGTTCTTCGTCTTGCAGACCCTCCATTCCACTGGCTGCCACAGATGTAGAAGGGGTTGATGTAACATGGCCAATAAAAGGGGTCTGCTGTTGAGGACATAACCTACTCAGGGTGGTATTAATGTCTCTCAGCACCCCTGTTAGGGAGGCAATGTTGGCACTGTGGGCCTCCCACTTTTGCATGACTTTCTGGTGGTTGTCAATCTGCAGCTGCGTCATCTCCCCCATCATGGCAAGTACCTGGCCCATCATGCCTTGGGACTGTTGGTAAGCTCCCAAGCCTTGAGAGATGGTGTCCTGGCCAGCTGTATCCCTAGGAGCCTCAACCTGCTGGCCTACACCATCCCTCCCACACACCCTACTCCCTACCCCCACGTGCCTGTGCCCTTGGCACAGTTTGCCCAATCCCACCGGTGCCAGGTCCTTCGTTGTCAGGGTTTTGTAGTGGTGACTTCAGTACCTGTTCTGGGGGACACATGATGGTTGTAACAGTCTTGGAACACAGGTTTGGGGTGAATGATTGCTTGGGATGTAGATGCAACAGGGCTGAGAGGGGTCGATGTAGGCAGGGTGAGGCTGACAGTTGTAGACGGGTCAGAGTTGTCCTCAATGTCCTCACATCCAGGGGTGTTCTCCTCACTGAGGGCTTCATCCAGGAGGGAAGTGGCTGTCTCAAGTGTCCTCTCCCTGATCACAATGGGTAGGTGACCTGTTGAAGAAGTGGAACAGACAGTTACAGATTTTAATTCAACATGTAGTATCAAACTTTGACAGGTAGATATGCTTTGAGCCATGTACATAACGGCTTAGTTTGATTCCCCGATTTGACAGTGAAAACTGCTCTCAAATCTTAAGTACAGCTATATGGGTATAGGGAATTCCACCTTGCTACAGGATACCAGATTAGCTTGACAGTTGGATGTCTATTGATAGGCTCATATCGTGTCTGCTGTGTAGCTATATATTGTCCATGTCATCTCTCAGTTAGCAGTAGTTCAGTATTGAGTCACCAGACAGCTGCAGAATGTGAAGTAGAAACTGATCTGTACATCAGCGTAGGGGTAACCATTCTAGCTGGCCATGTGTATCAGATTACACCTACTACAGCACACTGCAGATATGTGTCCTATCTTCCCTGAGGGAAAATTGGAAAGCTCTATTTCCAAATTGGAAAGATCACGCAGGACGGCAGGAGGCAGGATGCAGGGAGAGGCAGGACGTAGGACCTGAAGCCCGTCATAACTCAGAAACTCAGCCTGTGGAGCGAGTGTAGAGTGTAGAGGACAGGCGAGAATGGGGGAGAACAGTGAGAGTGTGAGTGCCATCAAAAGGTGCCAGCGAAAGGACAAGAATAATACTTGCCGCTCACTGCTCACCGCTGCTCGCCTCTTATTTCTATTACGTGGAGCAGAGTGCCATCTGGGAGTGGAATCTAGGGGGTAAGGAGTTCAGAACCACTGGACCTTTCTGGAGCGTGAGGGGGCGCAAGGGACTGAGAAGAGAGGATTGCTCCCCAAGCCACCCTGTTGCCCCGCTGGCCCCTGTTTGCAGGCTCACTGAGGCCCTGAGACTCAGAGGCCTGTGAGTTTGGCCCAGTGATTGTGGGCCAGTGAGTGTGGAGGTAAAACAGTAAGAAATCCCATACATTTGCCTCCTCAAAATAGTAAAAAATTACAGCTCTCAAGTACTCTCAAGCCCTTTAAGCATGTGAGGGGACAAATTACATAAAACTACACAGTTTTTTAGCCCCGGCCCAGTCCAGCCCACTCCAGCCCAGCAAATCCAATCAATACAACCCAGCCCAGCTCAACCCAGTCCAGCCTAGCCCCCAGTCTCACAGCTCTCCCAAGCATCTGAGGAGCCTGTACTGGACAAAAGTAAAATAAAACGTCTGAAACAGCTGGAAATGAGAGACTATATAGCCTATATATAGAGTACCGAAAAGGCTTATAAGGCTCCTGAGTTAAGGCTGTAAAGACTGTTTTAAAAGACTGCATCACTTTGATGGCCTATTGAGTTCAACGACCCTGTTAAGTGCATAGCGTGAGGCCTATGAGGCCACCGGGGTGAGAAGTAGGGGACAAGAGCGTGGTGGCAGTAGTTAGCCGCCGCAGAGAGTGAGCTCTGCAACCCAGAAGAAGCAGCCTGGTTAGTGCTGGGTGAGGGTTGCAGGTGTTTAGCAGTGTACCCCGCTCAATCCCTATATGACGTGTGGCCGTGACCGGAAAAAATAGCCCATGACATCAATGACGCCTATGATGCCTAAGTGCTGGTTGGGACAATACCTGAACGACAGAACTACTTGACAATATGGCAGTCATTTTGGCCCACCCGCCAAACTCCCGCAGTCAGGTTGCCGCCACTACAGCCACCTTCCCCCGGGCCCCATTACAAATTCCCCGCTGGGTCAGTGGGCAGAAATGGTGTTTCCGCCCGCTGGTCCAGCAAGGAACAGCCCACAACATTGAGGCCGGTTCATAATGGAGCCAGCGGCAATGTTGCAGTGCGTAGGGTGCAACAGCACATCTCGCGATTTACACTGTCTCCTTTGCAGACAGTGAAAAGTGCAATTGGGTGGTCCATGGGGGCCCCTGTACCCCGTCTCCACCAGCTTTTATATGGTGGAATAAATGCCATGTAAAAGCTGGCGGAGAGGGGGCTCGTAATCCCCTGGGCGGCGCTGCATGCATCGCTTCCCTGGTAGATTAGGACCGCTGGCACGGACAGCCCCTCCTGTGGAGGGAAACTGGTGGTGCCGGCAGTCCGACTGTGGCGCTTTCACCATTGTCATAATGTGGCGGTCTGACCACCACCAAAGCGGATGGACCACTGCTTTGGTGGCAGTCAGACCACCACCGTAGCCCTGGCGGTCTAAAGACTGCCATGGTCATAATGAGGACCTGTATGTGTACCTTGCAAATAGGTAAATATTTACGTTTACATTGATAATACCCCAATATAAGGAGTTTGACTCAAAAGACTTGCATTTTACCCATAAAATGAGGTCGGGACATGTAAGGCAAGCACATACAAATAAGAGGAGAGGGCTGCAGATGGGGCAAACAGTAAAAACAATGAAGTCAAACTCTGGAATGGAAAATGCATCTCTAATTTCACCTGTGACACAAATGTTTGAGAAAATACTGAAAGTGCCAGAAAAGTTGGATTTTTTAAAGGATATAGTGGAAATAATCTTCTCTACTCCAAAGGATACAAATGTACTTACAGTGCCGATTACACCAATAAAATCTAGTTCAGCACAAATGAATGATCAAAGGGGTGATGTGAGAGAGAATTCGATGGGAATTGGTTAAAAAACAGTTTTAAAAACTAAGAAGATGAAACCAAGGATAAGCAGGAAGATAGTGTGATGTTGAGGTGGGGCCCTGTCAGCGACATAGACCTTTTATCAGTAATGCTAGAGTCTCCACCTCAGCAAAATAACAGGAGTGACCATACAATCCCCTTATTGAAGAACGGATATCCAATGCTAATAGAAGTTAATGTGGAGACCAATATTAATAAGGCAGGAAAGCAAAGAATCCTTTGATCATATAATTGTATCAATTATGGGGGTTATTCCAACTTTGGAGGAAGTGGTAATCCGTCCCAAAAGTGACTGTAAAGTGACGGATATACCACCAGCCGTATTACGAGTCCATTATATCCTATATTTGGGACGGATTACCACCTCCTCCAAAGTTGGAATAACCCCCTATATCTGTTTCATTTGGTTTGATCAAACCAGATGAAACCTATATAACTGATACAATTAAAAGAGAAATGTAGGGAAACAATTCAGTAAGAAACACAGTTGAAGTCCCCCAAAATATCCCACTAATAAAACAGGCGAAGCAGGCTATGCATAATATTCAGGAAGAGACTATAGACCAACTAAATGAGAGGGTACCAGCAGCTGATAAAGTAAATGTGTGGGAAGTTATGTTTAAAACATCACAATTGACACTTGCGGCACTGACATATCAATCAAACAAAATGAATGCTCAAATAGATGTATTGAATATAATGGCAACTTCGACACCAGGTATTGATCAGAGACTTGCAGACCTAAATAGTCTGATCAAACGTGCACAACTGTTTGCAGCATCAACAAATATTGGATGTATATGCGCCCCAGTAGTGAATACACTGAAGCAAATCCCGAAGGTCCTAACTTCTATAATAGAGGATTTCAAAGTCAACTATCTTGTGGTAAAGGTAAAAATATCAGAGGAAGTGAACAACCTTTGGGGTCCCAAGAGGAGGGATGAAAAAGGTTTTGGAGGTAATGAACTTAAAAAAGATGAAAAAGAAGATGATTTTAATAACTTTAAGAGAGAAAGTAATTACAACTATACGGAAATTAGTGACAACACCAGGGGTCAGATGTAGCAAAGGTTTTGAACTTCGCAAACACTGAAATTCGCTGTTTGCGATGTGCAAAACCCACATCGCGATGCCCAATTTCCGTTTTGCGAGTCGGTACCCTTGTTACTGACTCGCAAAACAGGACTGCGAGTCGCAAATAGGAAGGGGTTTTCCCCTTCCTATTTGCGAGTCACAGCGCAATACTGCATTGCTTTGTGACCGCGAACCCGGTCGCAAAGCAATCGCAGTTACAACCAGTGTCACACTGGTGGTAACCCATTCGCAAAAGGGAAGGGGTCCCTGTGGGACCCCTTCCCCTTTGTGAATGGCCTGGAAAATAGGACCACTGCCTGCTCTGAAAAAATGAAACTGAAACGTTTCATTTTTTCATTTTGTAATGCATCTCGTTTTCCTGTATTACAAAAAAAAAAACTGCTTTATTCAAAAGCAGTCACAGACATGGTGGTCTGCTGTCTCCGCAGGCCACCATCCCTGGGAGTGGTGTGAGTCGCAAGAGGGTCGCAAGTTGCGACCCACCTCATTAATATTAATGAGGTAGGCCTCTGAGACCCCCTTGCGAGTCGCAGATGGTGTCAGGGACACATCCTGCATCCTGAATTTGACTCGCAATTTGCCAGTCGCAATTCAGGACATACCTACATCTGGCCCTAAAAGTGCTATTATAGTGGAAGTTTTGGAAAAACCTTGGGGCATATTGAAGAGCCCCTAGTGCCACCAGAGCATACTTTTTGTGACGCTCTTATGGCGTAATGCCCTGTGCCGTATTTACAAGGTGGCTTACCTTGTAAATACAGCCCCTTCACACGCAGCACTTGAAGAGGAAGTGGAAGAGGCATGCAATGGGTGTTGCTGTGGACATGCCACAGCAACACCCATTGCATTTAGATGCTGACCCAGATTTATGAGTTTTCGTAAACCTGAGGCAGCATCAAAATCTAAATGACATAACAAGGAGAAATGCTTTCTTTTCTCCTTGTTTTTTGCTCTTTCTATGTGTGCTGTATTTTGTAGCACACATAGAAGGAGCAATTTGCCATTGAAGATTGTTTATGTGGAGGAGATGTCCCTTTCTGCACAAATACTATCTCCCCCTCTACGCAGCCATCCTTGCACTATGGGAGGTTGCGTTGGCACGCATCATAAAATTTTGCACCAGCACAGGGGGAAACACAGGCCTGCGCCGTATTATTGTAAATACGGCACATCCCTGCGTTTTGAAAATGATAGTGCGCAACACTGCCAAATTTGGCGCAGTGACGTGCACCGCCATTTTCACTTACATCTGGCCCCTAATGTCTCTGATGTGCACGAAACAAATCATTAATCAAAACAGGGAATGGAAAAAAAAAAAAAGCAGTGGAAAGCCAGAAACAAGCAACGAATAAATGCAGCAAGGTTGGAGGTCCTTAACGTGCAGCAGAAGGAGAATAAAATTGGTGAGATGTCCCCGGCAACGGTGAAACCAGAGATGGAACGTAATTTTTTTTCTCAATTTTCCAAAAGATGGAGGAGGATTATGCCGGAAATACCACAAATTCAAAGCTAACTAATGGTGCTAATTTCTCAAAAAGTGCAATGCAAAAGACAAGCCTCCAACAGGAGTGCCTCTAAACAATAGGGAAAATATAATGTCCAAACTGGGGACCCAGGACCAGAAAAGGCCACAAGTACAAATATTTAATAGTGTGGGAGCCTCCCGAAATGTAGACAATAATTATCAACATCATCAGACAATTTGTGTCATGAATAAAAAGGGAGGCAGACGGAAACCCCCAGATACATTTTAAGAGTTACAGAGTACAGAGTGCATTTAAAAAAGGTATGAATTGTTAAGCTTTGGACTACGTTGATGAAGTGGCTCAGTGCATGACGCTTACATTTTGAGGAATAGCAGCATCCCTTATGTGATGGGGCAACTCCAGAGGCACTGTGTGTGGCTATTAGGTGAGCACCTGGAAGCAAGTCAAGGGGAATGGTTGTCAGGGTCTGGGGATATCCCTCCAGTTTAGTGTGTGTCTAACAGTTGTCCCTCGCCATTTGCAGGTGACTCTGGTTACCCCAACCTGTCATGGATACTGACCCCAGTGAGGAATCCCAGGACAAGGGCAGAGGAACGCTACAATGAGGCCCATGGGCGAACTCAGCGGATAATAGAGCGGACCTTCGGCCTCCTAAAGGCCAGGATCAGGTGCCTCAATATGACAGGTGGATCCTTATTCTACTCACCAAAGAAGGTGTGCCAGGTCATCGTGGCCTACTGTATGCTTCACAACTTAGCTTTGCGACGACAGGTGTCTTTTCTGCAGGAGGATGGTCCAGATGGCGGTGTTGTTGCAGCTGTGGAGCCTGTGGACAGTAAAGACGAGGAAGCAGAAGAAGAGGACATCGACAACAGGAACTCAGTGATCCTGCAATATTTCCAGTGAGACACAGGTAAGAATACAAACCTGCCTACTACATGTACTTTAACACTACTACCTCTCTACTGTCTGTCGTTTTCACCCAGTGTATGGTCACTGAGTTGTCACTTTCCCTTACAATTTCACAGATGTGGGTCCCACAGTGTGACATCTGCTTTGTTTCCTCATGGACTAGAGCTGCGTGACATAGGTATGTTGACATTAAATTTTAAAGAGCATTTTGACACTGTAATTGCTAATACACTATTTCGAAATCACAGACTGACTCCAGATTGTTTTGTGCTTCAAGGGTGTTTATTTAAGTGCTCAATATTGGAGGGGGTTGTAAAATGGTGAGGGGTGATGGTGGAGGAATGTCCATGGCAGAGTCCAGTCTATTAGTCTCACAGGTGCATTGCCCAAATGGGCATAGGAAGTGGAGCTGGGGCAGTTTGAGGATGGACAGGGTGACAAAGTGGGACAGAAAGATGACATTCAGGGTGGTCTCATTTCTTGGCGGGGTCTTGGCATTGTTCTCTGTCTTTGTCCTGGATCTCAGGGACCGTTTGCGGGGTGGTTCTCCCTCTGCAGGGCGTGAGGTGCTGGTGTGGTGGTCCTGTGGCAGTGCATCCTGTCCACTAGCGCCGGCAGAGGTGGCGGGCAGTTCATCGTCCAGGCTAGTGTCAGGGGCCCCTAGTTGTGCCACAGTGTCCCTCCTGGTGTTGAGTACTTCCTTCAGCACCCCTACGATGGTGCCCAGGGTGGAATTGATGGATCTGAGTTCCTCCCTGAAGCCCAAATACTGTTCCTCCTGCAGGCGCTGGGTCTCCTGAAACTTGGCCAGTACCGTTGCCATCGTCTCCTGGGAGTGGTGGTAGGCTCCCATGATGTTGGAGAGGGCTTCGTGGAGAGTGGGTTCCCTTGGCCTGTCCTCCCCCTGTCGCACAGCAGCCCTCCCAGTTCCCCTGTGTTCCTGGGCCTCCATCCCCTGGACCGTGTGCCCACTACCACTGCCCCCAGGTCCCTGTTGTTGTTAGGGTGGTGGGTTAGCCTGGGTTCCCTGTGGTGGTGGACACACTGCTGATTGACGTGTCCTGGGGACAGAGCTATGGGCCCGCTGGGTGGGTGCTGTACTGGTGTTTCCAGAGTGGGGAAGCTCTGTAGTGGCCTGTGACTGTGTCAGGGGAACCGACTGTCCCGAGGTCCCCGATGGGCCGGGCTGGTCGTCTAGATCCAGTTGGACAGAGCTGCTGTCATCAGTGTGGGCCTCTTCTGTTGGTGGTGTGGACATGTGTTGACCCTCCAGTCCGGTGACGTTGGGTAGGGGTCCTGCAGGGGTATAAAAGGATGTTTATTACATCTGTGTGTGCCATGGTGTGAAATAGGTGGGTGACCGTGTACCCCAGTGCTTGCATTCCTGTGTGGGACCTTGTGTAATGGTGGTTTAGGGGGATGTATGGGTATGTGCAGTGGCCATGCTTTGGTGATGGGTGTCCATGCTTTGTTGTTACATGCAGGGCTTAGTGTTAGGATGTGTGGTTTGTGATGTTGGGACATTTGTGAGGAGTTGGAGTGATGGGGGTGAGGGTGAGGGTGGGGGTATGTGGTGGCATGCAGGTAGGGTGGGGGATGTAATAGTTAAGATTTGACTTACCAGAGTCCATTCCTCCATCTACTCCTGCGAGGCCCTCAGGATGCAGAATCGCCAAGACCTGCTCCTCCCATGTTGTTAGTTTTGGGTGAGGAGGTGGGGGTCCGCCGTCAGTCTGCTGAACCGCAAGGTGGTGTCTTGAGACCACGGAACGCACCTTCCCCCGTAGGTCGTTCCACCTCTTCCTGATGTCATCCCTATTTCTTGGGTGCTGTCCCACTGCGTTAACCCTGTCCACTATTCTGCGTCATAGCTCCATCTTCCTAGCTATGGAGGTGTGCTGCACCTGTGATCCGAATAGCTGTGGCTCTACCGGGATGATTTCCTCCACCATGACCCTGAGCTCCTCCTCAGAGAACCTGGGGTGTCTTTGCCGTGCCATGGGGTGGTGTGGGTGATGTGTGGGGTGGTGTGTGTAGTGATAAGTGGGGTGATATTTAGTGGTGTGTTGTGTGAGGTGCGTGGAAGTTATGTGGATGATGGTATTGTGTGCCTGTGGTTTCTTGGTAGTTGTTTGTGGTGTCTCTTTCTGGCCTTCTCTCGGTAATTGTGGTAGTAGGGGTTTGTGGGTGATGTGGGTGTGTGTTTTATATTGTTTTGGATGTGTGGGAGTGGTGTGTGTATGTGTATCAGGTGTGTGTATTTTGAATTGTCCAATGTGGTAGTGTTTTGTAAGTGTGTGTGTATTTTGAGCGCGGCGGTGTGTACCGCCAATGGAATACCGCATTTGAAAGACAGCCGCGTGGATTCGTGTGTTGTGATAGTGTGGGCGCATTTCTGTTGGCGTGACGGTGGAGGTTTTGTTTTCGCCAGTTTATCACTGACCTTTGGTGTGGCGGACTTGTGTGAGTGTCTGAATTTTGGCGGATTCCGAGCTGTGGGTCATAATAGCTGTGGCGGATTTCCGCGGCCGTGGCGGTGTGTTGGCGGTCTTCTGCACGGCAGTAAGCGGCATTTACCGCCAATGTTGTAATGACCACCTAACTTTCTTGGGTAAGGTAAATTCCTTTAGTATCAAAAAAACAAAACACAGAGTAGTGACCATGGACAGCAAAGAATAATGCTTGCAGCACATGTACAGCATATCAACAGGCTCCCTTGTGTTTTGGGGAAGACACTACAATAAATTATCGAAGGCTTATGTGGTCTAGTAGATTGGACGTCCAACTTAAGGAGTTAGCCAAAAGTTTACAAAAAGAAAGTTTAGTTGGCAGATATGGCAATAAAGTTAAGCAGTAGATGAATTTTCTGAATAGAATAACTGAAAAGAAGTAGAAAAGAGGTCCCGAAAGTTTCCTTGGGGAAGGGTAATGCAGGGAAAGAGGGGCAGAATAAAATTGCCCATCTCTTCTTGTATGATAAGGAAAGACCGGAAATTACTGCAAAAGAAAATTAGGAAAGACCCATTTAATGGAAGTCTACATTGTGCCCTTGTTAAGCTAAACAGGTGCTTTCAAAGAATGGCTTGGGAAGAGAAAAGGAAGGTAAATGAGACCTTTTGGGCTACAGTGCTATATGTATCAAAACAAAAGAGTTCAAGGCAGTTTTGGAAAGTTATAAGTAGTACAAATCACCCCCAGAGCCCAATAGTTAACCCTAATATAGCAGAACAGACACAGATAAATTTCATAAAAGAACTCTTTAAAATATCATCAATTGGGTTTCATGAAGAAGATCGTATAGGTGATAATATGAGGAAGGGAAGACCAGGCACCAAAGTCGCAGTAATAAACAGCTTTGCGGAGGATCAGCTAAAGAAAATACTGTTAAGTTCCAGGCAAGATGGCATCCCGGGTCCAAATGGTTTACCTCAAGCCTTGTACTCATCTAACATAGAGTTATGGGTAACAGTATTAACCTCAGTCTATAATTGTGTGTTTCAGCAACAGATAGTGCCAGATTCATGGCGGGAGTCAATAATAAACCCTGTATACAAGAAAGGTGACAGGGACTTACAGGAAAATTATCAGCTGATTACCCTCCAAGACATAGAAGTATTTTACTAGTTTACTACTGTGTGAATTGTACCATTATATCAAACAGGGTTTAAAAAAGGAGTTGGAACTGAGATAAATATATTGACATTGTCCTTGTTAATGGATAAGCAAATTCTTAAGAAGCAAACAATGCATCTTTGCATTGTCGATTTTAAATCGCTTTTGATTCTGTGAATCGGAATTTGCTTTGGAAAAAACTTACAACATTGGGTATTCCACCTGGTCTTCTTAAAGCTATTCAGCTCCTTTATACAAACACCTGGGTGAGGATACGAATTTGGGATGGATCTGTTTCATCAAGGAACATGTAAACCTTTCAGAAATTAAAACAAGACTGTGTCCTGGCGCCCTGCCTATTTAATCTGTTTCAGCAGATTTGTCAAATGAACTTAAAGTAGAAGTAGTAAATACACACGCACGTAGGTTAGGCCTATGTGTATTTCTAATCTGCTTTATGCAGATGATGTTATTCTTATGAGCCAAACAAGGATTGGGTTGCAAAGTCTTATGGAAAAGTTATCAGATTCTTTGCAGAAAACTGGGCTTTTAGTGATTTTAAAAAAGACGAAGGTAATGTAATGCAGCCGTAGGATAAATAAAAATCATAGATGATCTTTAAATGGAGAACAGGTGGAGCAAGTACAATCTTATCAATATTTGGGAGAACTGTTTGATGAACTTGGGTGTTTTATCCAGCATAAGCAAGAACGTAGAAGAAAAGGCATACTACTGCGTGTAGCATTTTCATCTGTAAAATTTCCCTAGTATTTCACCACTACCAAAAGAGATACAAGCCAAGTTGCTACCTAGTTCTACTTATGGTAGTGAATCACTGAGTGGATGTGATGCTATATGTTTAAATGCAATTATAATAACATTCTATAGGCAGCTTGTTTAGCTACTGGCAAAAGCATCTCCGGCACAAATACGTTTGGAGTTTGGGTTAGTAAACTAGATACTAGACAGAAAAGGGGTCGACGAGAATAGCTGGTACAGAATAAAAATGAATAAGAGGAATAATCTGTGCCAGGTTTGTGGCAAGAACTCCAGAGAAATAGCGGGACTCCTGTTTCCCTTTATATTGATCTGGCAATAAATAACTTAGGGTTGCATGAATTCTGGGGAGGTGATTTATCAGCAACATGTAAGGGAGTAGTACACAGTAATATAAAGAGGCTGTCTTTATTGGAAGATAAAGAACAATTGTCAAAAAGATCACATGCATGGGGGATGTTGAATGTTTATGAGATCCTTCAATATCAACTCTATTTTGAAGCAGGCTGGTCCTTTGTCTTAAAATTAGGATTCTTGCACTTTTGAATAGGGAAGCTGTCGGGTGACATGCATGAGTACTTAAGAGAAAGGGTGAGCATGAAGGAGAGTTGCACTTTATGTGAGAATGGGAAAAGGATTCTTTTACATTTTATATGTATTTGTCCAGCCCTAGTGCAAGAAAGAAGATGTCTGTTAAAATATCTTTTTAATCAGCGTGACATTCAAACGTGCAGATAAGCAGTAACAGCATGTCTTAAACCAGATGATCCAATGTTGAACTCCAGAATGGTGAAAATTTTAAAGGAGGCAGAGAAAACAATTTTAGTAAATCGGAGGATACTTTCCTTGTTGGAGCCCGATGGTGGACATTAAAAGATATCTGCACTGAAGTATGAGTTTCTCCATAAAGGTTGAGCCCATTTTTGGACTTAATCGAAAATGGATATTTTAAATTGTACTTCTTTTTACTTTTTAAGAGATCGGAATATTCATGTATTTTATGTTTTCTTGGTATCTGTGATTTTATTATGATAATATATAGTACATTTTTGTAATGTGTTTCTTAACTGTACAATACAATTCATTTAGTCCTTCAATGGATGATGGGAGGTGAAAGAGCCATTTTAGCATAGGACACAGCTGTAGCTGTGTTCTGGTGGTACTGTACTGGCAGATGCCCATGACATTGCTGTCACTGCCCTAGACTGTAAAATTGTGGATCATTCAGGTGGGTTTAGTGGATGGTATAGTTGACATGCAAGGCTACTTTCATTATGGTACACTGTTCAAGTTTTCTTAATGGTAGATCAGTGCCTGCTGGGAGTTGTAGTGCTATCTGTCCTTGTACTACCCACCCCATACACAATGTGCCCCCAGGTGAGTTTAGTTGACATGTGGCATGCCAGAGAGGGGTATTTTAACAGTTGGACACAGGTGTGGTGAGTGTGTTAGCTGCTAAGATGTCAAAATGTGATCAGTGAGCATGCAATACAGTACTTTAGGGTGACATTTTCAGTGTTGTGGCTTACCCCACTTCCCCAGGTATTCCTGACAAGCTGGCAGGATAAAGGATGTCCAAGACCTTTTCCTCCCATAATGTGAATGTAGGGGGAGGAGGTGGGGGACCGCAGCCAGTCTTGAGGACCGCCTGGCCATGGAATGTACCTTCTCCCTGAGGTTGTTCCACCACTTCCTGATGTCCTCCCTTGTGAGTGGATAGCTGCCTACAGAATTTACCCTGTCAACTGTATTTTGCCACATCTCCATTTTCCTGGCAATAGAGGTTTGTTGGACTTGTGCTCCAAATATGTGTGGCTCTACTCCGATGATTTCATTCACCATGACCCTCCACTCATCGTTTGTGAAGCGGGGATGTTTTAGTGGAGACAGGGTAGTGACGGACAGCACAATAAGGAATAAAAACAGGTGATAGGGTGTGGGTGCTGTGTTGTGAGTGGGTAACGGTGGTGTCTGATGTGTGGCAAAAAATTGTATGATGTGCAGGTGTGGCATGAGTGGTAGTTGGAGTGGTGAGGGGTGCCTATTCTATGGTTCCTAATTTCTGTGTGCGGCCTCTGTCTCGCAGTGTATGGCGTTTTTGTTGCAAAGGACTGTGGGGTGTAAAAGGGTGTGTTTTATAGTGCAGTTTGTAGGTGTGTCGGGTGTGTGGATGTGTGTAAGGTGTGTAGAATTCAAACTATCTAAGCCAGTGTAATGTATTGCTGTGTAGACCGCCAACCGCCATTGGTTTACTGCCACGGGAGTACCGCTATCGTGTTTTGTGGGTCATAATTGGTTCGGAGGATTTTTGACGGACTGGTGGTTTCTTTTCTGTCCCCTGAGAGTCCTGGCGGTGTCGGAATTTTGGCTCGGTTTAGGCGATCCTTCCTGTGTAACTCGTAAGACGGCGGTCTGTATGACCACCAAAATGCCAGTCTTTTGGTGGCCTGCACCACAGTGGTCTTACCGTCAGACCGCCAAACTCGTAATAAGGCCCTAAGTTATGATTACTGCAACTTTTTTTGTTACGTTCTACATTTAAAATAAATATATAACATTAATATTCATATTTAACATACAATATTGTTTCTAATCTCTTTAAAAATGTAATAAACTTTAAACTTTTCACTAAACTTTAATATGGGGAGATCTCCACCTCAATTGAGGAGCTCTCCATCAAGTGTGCAGAACATCAAATAGGGTGATAAAGTTACAACTAGTGGTAATTTATGGTTATATTTGGTGTTTTTACGTACATCAACACTTTTGAGTAACTTTAAAACTTTAACTATTGTATAGCCGAAAGTATAAAGTTACTCAAAAGTGTAAGTTTCCTTGCAATATGGCTTTGCAATAAAATTAGATGTGTAGATTTACTTTTAACAAATGTCCCAATTTATCTCTGCTAGTAGGACATGCCTCCATTCAACTGCAATTATAATTACTGCGCTCTCACACTGATCGGTTCAAATTCAGAGAAAACGTCGTAATAACCCCTTTTCATGTACTGAAAGCATTTATTTCTTTTTTTCAACAAAATGCGATTGGCAGATATATAAAGGAACCGTAGGTATAATAACTATTTGCTGTACGGAAACAATCTATGGAAAAGACGTATTTAAGAGCGTCTTTTAGGAAGCACGAGGTGATGAAACGAGAAAGTACTTACAATCAAAACAGGCTGTAAGAACCGCAGATAAAAACATAAGAATGCTTCCCCTTTCAGAACTGCTGCTGATTGGCTTAAAGCTGTTGAGTTGAATGCAGATAAGTTGTAATGTTTATCAAGTTACTATTGTCTGCACTGAATGTTTGTAGCGGACATTAAAAACTCAAGACGTATGAAATCATCTTTCGCTCTGATTCAGTGATATATTTTCATGTGAAGCAACTTTCCTCCTGTGAAATATAAATGAACAGAATAATTCAATAGTGCTATTAAACCTGCTTTATTTTAAGTAGCACATGAATGCTAATTCGCAAATTCTAAGACGAACACTGGCAAAGCTAATTAGTTTAGCACTGGATGACAGCCTTTTAGCTTTGTCCATGCTGTTGTTTGCTAGGGGCCTTCTGAAATGCAGCTGGTGAATGAGATGCCAGACCTTTGATAGAGCGGTCCGTACTAGTAATTTTACCTGTATTCGGACGCTCTTTAGGCCGATGAATCTTTTGACTAAGTGGGACTCTCCGTACTCCTAATCGGTCACTTTACTCAAATCAATAATCAATAACGAACATAAGCAATACCTTGATCAACATAACACTTAACAATTAATCCAGAATACATTTTCGGCGAACCCTGACCTTTCAGTCAGGAATAACCACACCAGTTTATTGCAAAGTTAGTGAATTTATTTCCCTATATTAACAAAGCTAGCACAATATAAATGTGTCTCAACACCAAATGATAAACGTAAATGAACATTAATAGCTGTCCATAGCGGCGACACAGGTGCAATCTATGTAGCATTTGAATCACAAGGCATTCGATAATAGCAATGCAAATCACTAGAACTATAATCTGTAATGAACTAATTGCATACATTTAGTCAGCATAACAAGGTCTCAAATTGCATCGTACAACAAAAGGAATCCTCGTCTAACCTCAAATTAGCATCAGCATGTGGGGCTTCATGCGAAAACAATTTAGCAACATTAATTTAGAAAACTCCTAGCTAGGGCTCTTATCAAAAATCAGCAGTTGGTTACCTAAAAGAAACACAATGCAATTGTACAATTTCCTTTCATATTTACCAATTACGATCAGCATACAAGGAAGTCTTCGTCTCACAGGTACCGTTTCTCGATCAGCATGGGACGGGGCAAAGGGGCAGGGGTGGACGGGGCAATTGCCTCACGGCGGCAAAATAAAACTACTACTTCATGCAAGGGATCAAAGTTAAAGTCTCTAGGGCAAGAATCATTTAAGTTCTCTTTCTCTCGATTAGAGAAAGCATCAAAGTCTCTTTCAAAATGGCGTCGCAGCAAAGTGGGCCATAATAGCTACGAAGTCTGCAAAATGGCGAGTATCGAGCTGGTAATGTCCTGTAATGGCCTGGTAATGGCTACCTTCTTCTCGTGCACCTGGTTTAAATAGACAACAGTTCAAATCCAGTAGGGTCTTCCATTGGAGGGTTCATACGTTAGCTTCAAATTGTCCAATCAAAAACAACAGTTCTCAAGCTTTTACTTAAGCATACATTATCCTTGGAGATGGGTACGCAAGTTGCAACATTTTATACCAATTAGCTCACTTTCAGAGCCTCCATTGTCCGCACCTGCAGATCGACCTTGGAGTAAAGAGAAAATATGCCAGGCTGGCACGAAACCTTAAGATAAGCATGTGAACGATCTCAGTGGAAAAGTACAGCTTCAAGCAAAAATACACGTTTAATAGTACATTGGAAAAATACGAGCATCTAAACCGTGAGACCAGGCAACTAGGCCAAAGCCTCCGCTAAAGTAATGCTAAGCTAAAACATTTCAAGCAAGCAAATCGTAGCACACGTTTATAATTATGTCGGATTAGTGCAATTCTAGTACATCACGTTATATAAAGCACGCTTATAAATGTTGGCAAACTACTCTAAGGGCACATTTGGTCCCCGTACAATCTTTATTAGTTCGGTTAGAGTCACACATGATTATTTCACACTACGTTTATGCGTTAATAAATCAAAACCTTCATTTTCTGCTTCATCAATCCCTCCTCTGATGACTACTTGTCATCACACAAAACCATGCCCACAAATTTTATTCCATTAAAATTCTGTCAGTTCTCTTTTCCTTTTAATTCCCCTAGTTTTCGCTTTGTATTCTTCTGCCATTCTTTTCATTATTTTCTCCTCCTTCCTTCTTTTAATTCTTTCCATGATCATTATTATTCCCCTTTTTATTCCCCAAATTCCAAATATGCAAATTATAACTATTAAAATTCCCTCTATTATTTTTAGCAGTATCCCATTCCAAATTCCACCAATCCAATTTCCCACTGAAGCAAGTCCTTTTCCAACTTTCTCCCACACTCCTGGTTCTTTCAATTCCTTCAAATCTGCACTTTCTTTTGTTAGATTAGCAAGCATTGTTTTAATTTTCACACTATTGTCGGGAATATAAGTACAACAGTGTCGTGCACCAAGCATTTTGCAAACGCCGCCATCCTTTGCTAAAAGAATGTCTAAGGCAAGCCTGTTTTGAAGAGTCATAGCTCTTTCCGCTGCAAGTTCAGCATCTATCAGGATTATAGCACCTGAAAACTTCGTCAACATGTTATCCACTATAGTAGACAACTTTCTTATTTTGATGGAATTCAGCACAACTCCCAATGAAGGAATCATGGCTCCAAATATATCTCCTACCACAGCAGCTGCGGTCTCTCTTTTCTGGATACAATGGGATCCAGATGTCTTTGAAATCATCGATAGGTCATCCAGTTGATAAACCTTTGGGAATACTATACCCAAATAACATCTCCCCCACCATCCTTTTGGAAGACGATAATAGGCATTATACCCACAAATGTAATATACACCTGGAATGACAGGGTCAAGTCCGTTCATCATGAATGTCCATTTGGCCTTAAAGATAAACGTGTGTTTACACTCACTCGCTCCTACAAAAATGTTGTCATGATAAGATTCACCTCGATATATACAAAATTTCCCTACATGCCAAGCATCTAAAGCTATTCTCCCTTGTGTCTTTATTGCAGCAAAATCATAATTATCTACTGAAGTCCTTTTATGTAGCTCTTTTTCTAATTTCGCATTCATTTGTGCTCTTCTATCATCTGTGCGATCTAAAAAGCTTATTTCTACTGCAGAGAGCGAGCAGGTAAGGTTTTCCCTATGAGCGTGAGCCGTTTCAAAAGGTAGCATTGGCTCGAAAAATTCCCTCATTATTTTAGCATCCCAATCTTTAGCAATCTGGCTTAGCTGCGCTATTATAGGAACATATGCAAAGGTAACATCATAATTCGAGTAAAAATACTGTATGTTAGTTTGACCTTAAAATCTAGACATTACTATACTACATGTAATCCCGTAGGTAAGAGGCATGTGGTGATATGTCACCCCTTCCTTTACTGATGTCGGTATCTGTGTACACACATAACAATCTTTCGCATCAATAGTCTCAACATATTCTGTTAGCAAGCGATAGAAAACATTATACGAAAGCTCTTTCTTATCATGCAAGAGCCTCTCATCTAATTCTAGTCTTTTCAATGCGGTTAGTTCAGTGACAGTAACAGGAGCAAAAGTAGAAGCATCAATCCTCTCATTCTCACCCTTACCATGCATTCCGAGTACAATTGCCATTATTATTAGTACACATGCAATTATTAAGCCTATACACACATATTTACAATATTTCTTTCTACTGTTTTGCGTCATGATCTGTATAGAATCAGAGAGCTGGAAGCACCTATAGAGAAACTATTTAGCA
Source organism: Pleurodeles waltl (assembly GCF_031143425.1). Classification (NCBI taxonomy): domain Eukaryota; kingdom Metazoa; phylum Chordata; class Amphibia; order Caudata; family Salamandridae; genus Pleurodeles; species Pleurodeles waltl. Next base: position 175,559,554 of record NC_090444.1, on the reverse strand, counting down.
ATTCAGTTACAAAGCTGAACGAGCGCAATGTTCACACAGTTTTCTTCAGGAGGCCAGTCACTTATCGGTTAGCAGCATTTGTCTCAATTCGGCAATAACTCAGTCTTTATCAGTTCAGCAAGTGTCTCATCCGGTTTAGCAATGTCTCAGCTGGTTTTATCACTTTAGATTGTAGCAGGCAATGTCATTTATCACCCTTTCAATCAACACTGTCCATAAAACTTTTCTTTTCTATTGGTATCTCTTCTTCTTCGTTCTCGATGCTTAGAGATACAAACTCGTCAGTCCAATCGTCATTGACTACATATGCCCATTCAGGACCGGAATATCTTCTGTTCGGTATCCTTTTCCTTTTCAATTTTGCTTCTCTTTTCGATTCTGCCTCGCTGGTACTTTCCTCTTTTGTCAAGTCTTTTTCGTCACTTGAGGTTGGTACCACGACAGACACTTCTTTTCTTTTCTCTTTCACTTTTGGCCTTCCTCCGTCGTTCAAACTTTCTTCAGTCCTTTGTTTTACTGGTGATATACTTAGTCTCCTCTTTGCACCATGTCCATTTGATGGACCTGCGACCTTTTCTGTGGAAGCTTGAACCGTTTCGTTCTGTTCTGCCTTGTTCCCTCCTTCTGGGGAGTCAATCACGTTCTCCTTTTCTTTTTCTATACCGTCTACTTCTGGGAAAGCCCTCCTCTGATCAGGCTCTCCTGCCTTTTCACCTTTCTCGAGCCCTTCGTCACCGTTACTTTCGTCAGGCTCTGTATCACTTTCAGCTGCTTCAGGTTCTTTGTCACCCTCAGCTGCTTCAGGCTTTTTGCTACCCTCAGCTGCTTCAGGCTTTTTGCTACCCTCAGCTGCTTCAGGCTCTTTGTCACCTTCAGCTTCTTCGTCGCTGTCTGAACTTTCTCCTTGGTCTTCCCCAAGTGAGTCGGACTCTTCGCCCTCCAATAATATCCCTCTCTCTCCTGCTTCTGCCTGTTCGCTTTCAATTCGGTTTTGTTCTGTCTCAGCACTCAGCACTGTTTTGTCAGGCACTGGCAGTTTTAGCGCTTCAACTTCCTCATCTGTGGGACACAACACCTTCTTTGTGTGACTGGCGTGGATCCAGTTGGGAACCCCCGCACACTTCACAGCGGTAGTTGTCGTCAGGATCACTTGGAAAGGGCCTTTCCAACGGGGTTCCAGACACGACTTTCTCACGTGCTTCTTTACCACGACCCAGTCACCTGCTTTCAGTGCGTGTCCTGGACCTTGGATCGGTGGCAAGGTGGTCGCTTCCACCTGGTGAGAGAAAGAGCGAACCACGTCAGCCAGACCCTTGCAGTAGTCTAACACCATATCATCTGTAATATTCAAAAGCGCGTTTGCGGGAACTGCAGGAAGTCTCATAGCCCTGCCCATGAGAATTTCGTGCGGAGACAATCCAGTCTTTCTATCAGGGGTGTTTCTCATTGACATTAGCACCAAGGGCAATGCGTCAGGCCATTTCAAATTTGTCGATGCACATATTTTCGCCATTCTTGATTTCAGTGTACCATTCATCTGCTCCACCAGTCCTGAGGCTTCAGGGCGATAGCTACAATGCAGTTTTTGCTCAATGTTCAGCGCTTCGCAAAGTAACTTTATCACCTCGTTATTGAAGTGACTTCCCCTATCTGATTCTAAAGAGATCGGGAATCGGAAACGTGGTATTAACTCCCTCAACAATAGCTTTGCAACTGTAAGGCTGTCATTTCTACGTGTGGGGTATGCCTCAATCCAGTGACTAAAAATGCACACAATCACCAACACGTACTTCAGACCTCCATGCACAGGCATCTCAATGAAATCTATCTGCATTCGACTAAATGGGCCACTTGCTCTACCAATGTGGCTCGCGTTCACAACCGTTCCCTTTCCTGGGTTCATCTGCTGGCAAGTGACACATCGATGGCAAACTGCTTCTGCAGCTTGATGAAATCTGGGGTTAAAGCAATCAGTTTTGAACAATCGTATCATGGCATCTCTCCCTAGGTGAGCTTGCCCATGATAGAACCGCGCAAGCTGTGATAAGAGACTGTTTGGCAAAACAAATTTTCCCTCATTTGAAACCCATAATTCGTCTCGTCTCTTTATACATTGTGATTTAATCCAGGAATCTCTCTCATCCTCCCTGACATTATTCTGCAATGCTTTTAGTTCATCTATTGTATCTACGACCTTTAAAGCAAATGCTTCAGCTGGTTCGAGTTCTGGTTCACTTATCGAATTCCACTCATCTCTGAGTAATATACAGTTCAAGGCACAAAATCTTGCGACTTGATCCGCATATGCATTTCCCAGAGAAACATAGTCCTGTCCTTTCGTGTGAGCACTGCACTTTACCACTGCAACTTCGGCTGGCACTTGAATGGCGTGTAACAATTCCCTTATCCTCTCCCCGTTCTTCACTGGGGATCCTGAAGAAGTCAGGAAACCTCTCTGTGACCATAGTTGTCCAAAGTCATGCACAATCCCAAACCCGTACTGACTATCAGTGTAAATGGTGACTTTCATCAATGCAGACAGTTGACATGCTCTGGTAAGGGCTACAAGTTCTGCTACTTGTGCAGAATAGACTCCTTGAAGCCATCCCGCTTCCAAGACACCTGTTACAGTACATACAGCATATCCTGCTTTCAAAATCCCCATCCCGTCTCTTAGACATGAACCATCAACAAAAAGAATTTGGTCATTTTCATCAAGCTTAGTATCCTTAATGTCCGGTCGAGGTTTTGTGCAAAATTCAGTCACCTGAAGGCAGTCATGCTCGACGTCTTCAGCGTTCTCAATTTCAGCATTTTCTCCAGGGAGCAAGGTTGCTGGATTCAACGTAGTGCACCTTTTCAGCTGCACATTCGGTGAGCCCAGAATTATCGTTTCATACCTTGTGAGTCTCGCTCCAGTCATGTGCTGCGTTCGGGAGCGGGTCAAAAGTATCTCAACTGAGTGAGGGACCATGACTGTTACTGGGTGTCCCATCACTATTCCTTCACTCTGAGTGAGGCTGATACCAACTGCTGCTACGGCGCGCAAACACCCTGGGAGTGCTGCTGCGACCGGATCCAAAGTAGCTGAAAAATACGCTACTGGTCTGTTTACGCCACCATGGGCTTGAGTCAAGACAGACAAAGAACATGCATCACGTTCGTGGCAAAACAATGTGAAAGGCTTTGTGTAATCAGGCATACCTAAAGCTGGAGCCCTGCACATGCATTCTTTCAATTCAACAAAAGCATCCATCTCATCTCCTTTCAGTTCAATTTGATCCAAGGCATCCTTCTGGGTCAGTTTCAGTAAAGGCTTTGCTAGGGTCGAGAAGTTGGGAATCCACTGGCGACAGTAGCCCACCATTCCCAAAAACTTCCTCACCTCCCTCCTTGTCTTGGGTGGACTCATTTGAAGTACGCTTGTTATTCTTTCCTTCATTATTCTCCGTGACCCTTTCTCTATCTGGTGACCCAAGTATTTCACTTTCTTCTGACAGAACTGGAATTTGGAAGGAGACACCTTATGTCCATTCCTTCCCAAATGATTCAACAGAGCAATGGTATCGGCTGTGCAGCCACTTTCTGTCTTTGATGCAACCAGTAAGTCATCAATGTACTGTACTAGGGTTGACTCGAATGGCAATTCTAATGCTTCCAAGTCCTTCTTTAGAATCTGATTGAATATCGACGGTGACTCAGAAAACCCTTGAGGAATTCGACACCAACTGTACACTCTGTCTAGGAATTTGAAACAAAAGAGGAATTGGCTGTCCTCATGAAGGGGCACAGAAAAGAATGCTTGTGACAAGTCGATGGCTGAGAACCATTCGGCATCGCAAGGGACTTGAAACATTATCACAGCTGGATTCGGTACGACAGGGCAACACTTGACTATGATGTCATTTATTTTTCTCAAGTCCTGCACAAGTCGGACCTTTCCACTTGGCTTTATTAGTCCCATTATTGGTGAATTACATGGACTGCTTAACACTTCTTTCAGTACTCCCTGCTTTACAAATTCGTCAATAAGTTGGGCAACTTTCATGAGGGTGTCTTGTGCCATGTGGTATTGTGGGGTCTGGGGAAATATTGCATTGGGCTTTACAGTCACTTTCACTGGTTCCACTCCTTTTATCAATCCCACCTCTTTCCCTGTCATGTCCCACACTTCCTTTCCGACTGTTTCCCGTAATTCGGCTGGAATATCTTCTTCAGTTATCATCGGGAAAAGACAAATCAGAGGATAGTCTTCATCAACAGTTTCCATCTCATCCCCCTCTACACTGTCCTCTTCTTCCCCATCACTGCTCGTCTGTATTGTTATTCCTTCGTTCGAACACATGATCGAACAACCCAATTTGCACAATAGGTCTCTCCCTAATAGTGCTATCGGGCTTGAATCACATACCACAAACTGATGCACCCCTTGATAGTTACCGATGCTGACTGGTACCGGATCTGTTATTGGGTTCGTCAGGTGCCTGTTTGCTACTCCCACCACTTGAACTGTCCTCCCTGAGAGTGGCAAATTTGGTACTTCACTGCTCTTAACAGTTGAACGTGTGGCTCCTGTGTCAACCAAGAATGAAACACGATGACCCATTACTCTTCCCTCTACGTACGGACCCTTTTGATCAACTTCCAAGGATGCTGCAAGCACACAATCTCCTTCTTCTTCTGAACTTTCACTCTCCCATACATTGTTTATTCCACTCTCACTGTGTAATGGGAACTGTTGTACTGTGCCATTTGTACTCATTACCTGACCCGAGACCTGTGGAGGAACCATCACTTGCTGCTGACTCATTGGTGCCAAAGGTATTTGCATTTGCTGATTAGGTACCATGGGTAACTGCTGTTGCATTGGCTGCATTTGCGTCATCTGCATACGAGGCATCTGCATCTGCTGCGGCTGCATGGGCTGTAATCCCTGCAACTGATTTACGGTCTGAAAATTTGGGTTTGGACCTCTCATTTTCGGTCCCCTCATTGTCTGAAATGCATTGACATCATTGTTTTGCTGACAAATACCTGCACCTGCACCTTCCTGCACCACCATCGGGCACTCGCGTTTCCAATGACCTACGATTCCGCACACGTGACACAGCATCACCTTCTTCATTGCCTGCACACCAGTGACAACAGTGTTCAAATCCGGACCATTATTCGCAAAACCTCCTCTGCCTCTGGCCTGTGGCTGAAACATCATATTTCCCTGCAACTGCGGCTGCGGTTGCGGTACCTGCTGTTGGAACCCTTGCATCCCTTGCAAACCTTGCAGACCTGTCTGAGCTGCTTTAAGTTGCATCATCATCACCTTCTCTTTCAACCTTTTCTGTTTCACTTCAATTTCGTCGCTACAGTATTTCGCATAATTCAACACCTCATCAATCGGTTTCGACTGCCAACAAATCAAATGCGACTTTATCATCTGGCTTATCTCTGGTCTCAGCCCTTCCACAAATCTAAATACAAAATGAAGCATGTCCTTCGCCTCTATTGTCTCTGTGCCACTGTAGTTCTTAAACGCCTTTAACAACCTCTCATAGTAACTATGAATCGACTCTTTAGCCTCTTGGGCAGTTCGTTCAATCTTCTGCCAATCCACATTTTTCGCGGCAACCTTCGTCTTCAAATGCTCAATCACCTTATAGTACAGGCTCATCACCATAGGTGATGGTGTACTCGTCTCCCTGTCTCTCTCTGGTTCACTTGTCGGCCAACCTACAGCTCTTTTGCAATCCTCCCACAAATCTGCTGGAACTACAATCTCAAAGAGAGTATTCAGGTCTTCCCAGAGACATTTTGCAAGCTTCACAAACCTATCAGTCTGTTGATACCATTCGATCGGTTTCTCTCTCAGTTTGGGAAAATCGTCCGTAAAAGACTGAATATCGCTTCTGTGCCATGGTACATGTATTAATTTTCCCCCTGCTGTCTCCCTCATTGGTAACATGGTTACTGCCTCGCTGCTTTGTGGTCTTTTCTCATTATGCTCTGTAGCACTGTCCCTCCTCTTTTCCTTTCTCTTTACCCAAATGCTTTCCCACTTGTCTAAGCACCTCCACACTTGTGCACTCTGCAGCAATTCTCTAAGGTGCGCCTTCATGCCTGCTGACCTCATGTGTTCAAAATCTGTGGTCCCGAAATCCAACCTATAGCTCCTGCTCAAGTGTTTCGTCTTGTCTATATCAACCCCGTTTTTGTCAGCTACTTCTTGCAAGCTTTTGTGTACCTTGTTCACTTCTTTTGTTATCCTGGGACATAGATACCTCAGCTCTTCTTCCGAGTAGGACTCTAACCTATTCACACCCATAGTCCCTTCCACCAATTCTTGTGCTTCCATGTTCAACCTGACCCTATTCATATAATCTTCTCCCTTCCCACTGGCTGAACTTTGTGTGGAATTTAGACTGTTGAACCACTGTGTCAGCTGTTGCGCATTCAACCCCATCAGTGTAGCGTTCACATCGACTGCCATTGATGGTTGCGGCAACTTTTCAGTGTTCGATGACAGAGGTATTATCAGTGGGGGACTCGACCTCACCAGTGTTGACTGAGCACATATGGGACTAAACTCCATCAAGGACCCAGACCCAGTTGGCTGAGCCGCTATCGGAGTTATCCCTGGAGTGTTTTCTATGCACCTCCTCTCTGTCCCATTCTGCAACATTGATCCCTGACCGCTCATACCTAGATTAGGCTGACTGTACAGAGGTACCGGTGGACCTACAGTAATGGGTAGTGATATTGCGTCTGGGTTCTGTCCACTTCCCATGTTCTGAGACACGTTCATTCCCACACTATGGGTCATCATCGCCGGCATGCCCATCTGACTCCCCGTCATCTGAGCATGTGCTGTTCCCCCTTGCATCTGCTTTTGAGGCATCAGAAACTGAGTTGATTCAGCTTGTGCCAATGTCGGGTTGTGACCATTCTGTCCTCCCATTGCGGCTGGATCTAGAATCATTCCCATACTATTGTCGCTGCTGTAATACCTTGGGACCTGCGGCTGATAATTTTCTGCAGGTTTCAACATGGGCACATCTGGATATATTCTCCTAACCTGCGGTATCTGCGGGGTGAACAATAAACTCGGGTCCTTAGATCCCGATGATGCTCCTGAACTCTGAGTTTCACTGTTCTGTACCGGTGCCGGAGGGGCAGAACTGGTACTTGGACCTTGTCCATTCTCCGCATAAGGTGGTGGACGGTCGTTCAGCAATTGCATTATTAACTCCTCATCCTCTAACTCCTCTTCTCTTCTCAACTTTTCCTCGTCCTCTCTATCCTTGGAACACTTCCTGTCTGTCTTACAGGTAGCTTTCTTACCTGCCTCCCCTTCTTCCTTAGTAATTGCGGGAAACAATTTTATCCCCTGCAATACATCTGACCTCCACACCTTCTGTGCATTATCCCACCTAGCATCCGCTAGTGTCTTTTCTACCTTTCTCATCCTGGTCTCAAACTTCTTCTGCTGTTGCTGTCTGGCCATTAGTTCCCAAATCGCTAGAGCCTCAAACTGGGCTGGCCTTGGAGGCACCTTCATGTCGTACATCGTGAATCTCAAATTTTCTAGGATCCTTATATTGAACGTCCCATGGATCGGGAACGCTACGCTCCCATGTTTCTCTGTCAGTTTGTGCCATTGCTTTAGCCAAAGACACGGAGCTACCCCCTTCTCTTCCATTACAATGTAAGCTGGTGTGCCCTCGGGCGGCGTCTCCTCTCCTACGCTCGCTTTAATGTAAGACTCCCCCTTCATCGCACTCCTAAATGCTTTAAAGAATTTCATTTTCTCGTCTTTTATTTCACAAAGTTTGTAATCAATAGGTGACTTTAATTCCCGGAATACTCTTCGCTTGCCTTTCCCCTTCCAATCGAGTCCCACGGACTGCGTCCAATCCGTGCGCGACCCTTCTCTGCGACCAACCTATCCCAGCGCGGCTCCTAGTGACGTCACACTCACACACACTGCGGCTGACAAAGCCTTGCGGCTAGTCCTCCTTCACTCAGCTCTTTTCGTAACAACTTCTTGCATGTATTGCGAGCTACCAAAAAAATAAAACAGATCTGTCGGTTTACTACAGGAAGGGTAACACAGTCGCTTCAGGACCTTAGGGACTTTTCACTAGCCTCGGCCGCTATTCCGTCTTTCTCGGTCCCCACGTTCGAAAGCAAATCTGACCCGCAGACTGCTCTCAACTTGTCAATGATCTATTCTAGTGCACTTAGAATTTTGTCAAAGCCCGAAGTCGAAGTTTCTTTCACTCCCTTAACACACGTACCGACTCGTTGACCACGCCCGATCAACCTACTAAACCGCCCAGACCACAACATGGATCAACATACTCCGGAGTCTCTTGACCTCGCAGGGCCCGTCTCAACAACAACAACCACGTGGACCTTTTTATGCACAAAGCGCCACACGCACATGAAGTTCGACGACTTCCCTACTCTCACACTCGGAGCCGCACCTCCGCTATTTCTATGAAGTTCGACGACTTCTCTACTTCTACACTCGGAGTCGCACCTCCGCTATCTTCTAAGAAGAAAATCCTCGCAACCTTTTCACACACCCTGCGGCAATAAGCTGTGCAAGCGCAAAACCCTAACTTCACTCATACCATCACTAGTACCGCCAACGCTGATTCCACACCTCCATTCTCTTCATTCGCAAGCTCCGAGATCCCGGGAAAGTCGCGGTGGACCTAGCCCATCATCATTCTGTCAATCTATTTTACCCAAGAAAAATCTAATTCAACTTCTCGAGTGCGGTCTCAAAATGCGTACCCGTTAATTCAACACCATGTACTCTAGGAGTACAGGGTCCCAAAAGACGAAACCGTCCTCTGCTACCATCTACTGATAGAGCGGTCCGTACTAGTAATTTTACCTGTATTCGGACGCTCTTTAGGCCGATGAATCTTTTGACTAAGTGGGACTCTCCGTACTCCTAATCGGTCACTTTACTCAAATCAATAATCAATAACGAACATAAGCAATACCTTGATCAACATAACACTTAACAATTAATCCAGAATACAGTTTCGGCGAACCCTGACCTTTCAGTCAGGAATAACCACACCAGTTTATTGCAAAGTTAGTGAATTTATTTCCCTATATTAACAAAGCTAGCACAATATAAATGTGTCTCAACACCAAATGATAAACGTAAATGAACATTAATAGCTGTCCATAGCAGCGAAACAGGTGCAATCTATGTAGCATTTGAATCACAAGGCATTCGATAATAGCAATGCAAATCACTAGAACTATAATCTGTAATGAACTAATTGCATACATTTAGTCAGCATAACAAGGTCTAAAATTGCATCGTGCAACAAAAGGAATCCTCGTCTAACCTCAAATTAGCATCGGCATGTGGGGCTTCATGCGAAAACAATTTAGCAACATTAATTTAGAAAACTCCTAGCTAGGGCTCTTATCAAAAATCAGCAGTTGGTTACCTAAAAGAAACACAATGCAATTGTACAATTTCCTTTCATATTTACCAATTACGATCAGCATACAAGGAAGTCTTCGTCTCACAGGTACCGTTTCTCGATCAGCATGGGACGGGGCAAAGGGGCAGGGGTGGACGGGGCAATTGCCTCACGGCGGCAAAATAAAACTACTACTTCATGCAAGGGATCAAAGTTAAAGTCTCTAGGGCAAGAATCATTTAAGTTCTCTTTCTCTCGATTAGAGAAAGCATCAAAGTCTCTTTCAAAATGGCGTTGCAGCAAAGTGGGCCATAATAGCTACAAAGTCTGCAAAATGGCGAGTATCGAGCTGGTAATGTCCAGTAATGGCCTGGTAATGGCTACCTTCTTCTCGTGCACCTGGTTTAAATAGACAACAGTTCAAATCCAGTAGGGTCTTTCATTGGAGGGTTCATAGGTTAGCTTCAAATTGTCCAATCAAAAACAACAGTTCTCAAGCTTTTACTTAAGCATACATTATCCTTGGAGATGGGTACGCAAGTTGCAACATTTTATACCAATTAGCTCACTATCAGAGCCTCCATTGTCCGCACCTGCAGATCGACCTTGGAGTAAAGAGAAAATATGCCAGGCTGGCACGAAACCTTAAGATAAGCATGTGAACGATCTCAGTGGAAAAGTACAGCTTCAAGCAAAAATACACGTTTAATAGTACATTGGAAAAATACGAGCATCTAAACCGTGAGACCAGGCAACTAGGCCAAAGCCTCCGCTAAAGTAATGCTAAGCTAAAACATTTCAAGCAAGCAAATCGTAGCACACGTTTATAATTATGTCGGATTAGTGCAATTCTAGTACATCACGTTATATAAAGCACGCTTATAAATGTTGGCAAACTACTCTAAGGGCACATTTGGTCCCCGTACAATCTTTATTAGTTCGGTTAGAGTCACACATGATTATTTCACACTACGTTTATGCGTTAATAAATCAAAACCTTCATTTTCTGCTTCATCACCTTTGACAATATATAAAAACAACTGGCTTAAGTCAAAACTTTCTTTGGTCTCAAAAACACACATTGAAGTGGTGGAAACCTCTGGCTCTGAAGGGAACTCATTTGTGCGCGGATGTGACCTTTGTAGAAGAGGAGTATACCATCACACACAAGGAAGTTAGCTAACGGCTGAGGTGGGCTGACCCATTGCTGCATAATTATGCTGTAGTGGGCGGGATAAAAATGGGAATGACACAAAAACAGACCAACTGAAGAAGAGCGCTTGCAGCAAGTACATATATCTTATATACAATATTGGTAAAATCAAAAGGTCTTAGCTCGGAGAACATAAGGCATTCTGGATTTATAAAATTCAGTTCAGATTCAAAACACATGTGAAGTGCTTCTACAAAATCTTAGCAAAGTCGATGGAGTCATTTTGAAGATTCTTTCATTAGGCAGAGTGTAAGTGCAAAGAAACTTCTCATTATGGACCAGATGCACACTGAATGTATTTCTTGTACAATATGAAACCTCGGTTTCTTTAGCATTGCTTTTGAGATAACCCTATTCGCAGAGATTTAATACCAACAGAGAAATCAACACAGGATAATTAGAAGTAGTTATGTACGTTCACAACAAATTAAGCAAAAATCAAACACACTTTAAAGAATGTAATTAACATTATTTGATCCGTGCTATAGTTTATTGCTATATTTTATACAGATTTGTGCTGTGCCAAACAGTAGCAAGTCATTCAGGAGCTACTTCGTACAACAAAATGCAAAATGTCTATACGTTAGCAGGAAAGTAGAAGACACAGGTGGTGAACCTGACTGTTCGTGTCTGTAACAATGAAGTTTGAGATAACCAACTTGGAGAGCTACACCATAGTCCAGCTCAATGAGTTTTGCCAGGAGAGGGGGCAGAGAAGAGCACCAACACGGTGTAGCTCGAGAAAGCCCTGAGAGCCTGGGTAGAGGCATCATCAAGTGCCAGGCACAGCAGATGACCAGCAGGATGAGGAAAATAAGGAGGGATCAGAGGACCCACAGGAGGGTCTTGAACCACGACCTGTTATGTTTCTGCTGACCGTTTTTGCTGGCCTTAGGATTCTGTGGACTTTACCACTGCTGACCAGTGCTAAATTGCTTGTGCTCTTTCCTTCAAACATGGTAACACTGGCTTATCCCCAGTTGGTATATTTAATTTACTTATAAATCCCTAGTAAAGTGGACTGCACATGCCCAGGGCCTGTCAATTAAATGCTGCTAATGGGCCTGCAGCACTGATTGTGCCACCCACTTGAGTAGCCCATTACACATCTCAGGCCTGCCATTGCAGAGCCTGTGTGCAGTTTTGAACTACCATCTCGACCTGGCAACGTAAACCTTTTGACAGGCCCAAACCTTTGTTTTTAATACATATAGTTCACCCCTGAGTTAGGCCATAGGCAGCCCCAAGGACAGTGAACAGTGTATTTAAAAAGATGGACATGTACCTTTAAGTTTGACAAGTCTGAGTGGTGAAAAACTCCTAAATTAATGTTCACCACTGCAAGGCCTATAGCTCCCATAGGTTAACATTGGGATTACCTTATTACACATTATGAATGTAATTCACAACCCAGAAGAGATAGACTTTTTCAGTTTGGTGTCTTTGGAATCACAATTTAAAATCACAACATATGGTGAAGTTGGATTTTAAGTTGCTGTCTGAAAATGCAATTTTTAGAAAGTTGTAATCTTCTTGTCAGCTATTTGGTGCCTTCTGTCTGTCTCTGATCACATGTCTTGGGTGGGGTACAGCCGGGCTTTATGTATTCCACTTAGCCAACCACACACAAAGAGAGCTTAGGTGTGACTTGATGGACCAACTGACTCCTAATGGGCCATCCTGGACAGGATGGGAGAGTGGAGCTGGACACATCCTCACTTATACCTGAATAAGCTGTGCCTTGTCCACACACAAAAGGCTGATTTCTCCCGTAGTGAGTCTGGAGCCAGGGCAGGAAGGGCAGGACATCTGTGCACGTCAACGGCATACCTTTGAACTCTCCCCCACATCAAAGGCACCACTGTGTATATGAACTGGACCCCAGACACCGCCACTTCAGTGTACTTCTGGATCTGGGGATACTTTGCCAGGGTGGGCCACTGTGCTGCTGAAGGTCTGCCACTCTACTGGACTGTTGTTTGGCTGGACTCCTGCTGTGCTGTGTTGACCTCTGCCTGCTGCCTTCCTGCCTGTGAGTGAGAAGGACTAAACCTGCATCTCTCTAACCCAGAACCTAGAGTGACACCAAGGGCTAGTTGGCTGGCTCCCTAATTTGAAGTCCTAGGTACACAAAAGACTTTCAATCACCCTGCTCCTGCACTTCGACCCTGCCATCTATGAATCTGCCCTGCCAAGTGGCACCACCACAATCCTAGACCCTTGTAAGTGGGTCTAAGGTGTTTGCTCTAGGGAAACCGAAGCATCCTCTGCTGTGGGAGCAGAACTGACGCATCGCATCTGCTGCAGGAAGCAGAATGGATGCATCCTCTACTGCATGGGTCAGAACCAATGCAACAGACTCACATTGCAGAATCCTGGACTGATGTATCGCCTTTGGTACCACCACTGTGCAACACTTTTCCCTGCACAAGCCCCTCATATCCCTAGAGGACAGCCTTGACGATGACACTACAACTATCCACTGCAGCCTCAGCACTCATCAGAACCAATGCATCTCCTCATCTGTGCAACACATCGCCGACACCAGCCTTCACATCTCAAGCCCCATCATTGTGATCCTCGATGATGATGCAACAGGACCTTGCACCTCTGTCTTGCACATCTTGGAACCTATGCACTGCATCGGCCGCATGACGCATCCTTGTTTCAGATCCACACAATGCTCTGCCAGGATTTAAGGTACTCGGGTTCAGTGGGCCTAACTGGGTTCCTGAAGCCGGCCTGCACTTCATTGCAGTCGGCCTGAACTATTGACTTAGTCTTGGTCCGGCATGACCAGAATCATAACTCAAGTTCTACTTATTGGATGTTTGTCATTTTGGTCTTGTTTTATCTATTCAACTAAGTCTTATTTTGCTAACCTGGTGTGGGTTCCTTTTTGTGTGGTGTTTTCTCTGTTTAACACATTGCCTTCAAGTTAAACCTGCTTTGTGCCAATTTACCAGGGGGAGAGCACAGGTTAATTTGGGGTTGGCTTGTGCCTTACCCTGACAAGGAGTGTGGTTGCTGCTTGACCAGGATTCACACCCCAGTCAACCAACAACCCAATTTCTTACACCTGCGAAATCTATTGAAAGCCTGTTTAGGCACAGCCTTCAGTTTAGACCTCTCCCCCCAGCAATATAAAGGACCAAAAAATTTTCTACATTCAAATATGGACATTCCAACTTAGAAGAAAGACCAACTTCAGTCTTGGTGAGGATAGGATGGCCTGCTTATCTCTTCTTCCAAGATGTGTAGTTCCAAGGAATAGCATTTTGGTAAGATTTGGGAAGGGTACCCCATGGAGATATTGTTGTTGAAGATTAGGAGCTATGCATTTTCCCAAGAATAATTATTTTTTGTCTTATGCTGTCTTCCGAAGGTTTTTGTTCTATGTCCTCCTTGTCCCGCTCCAGCATGTTCACTGCCTCTTCTCTTAATGTCACTGAAACAAGAACATTTACCACTTTCAAAGGCAACTTGATTGTGAAGCTCAGCCTTTATGGTATATTCTCTTTTTACAGGTATGCAAATTTATCTTTTATCTGAAGTCTCTTTTTCCAGGAAACGTGAGAAGTATTGTGGTCGATGATCAAGTTATAATCTCTTTAAGTAGGGTTAATATATAATAATGTCCTCATTACAGGACATTAATGTTTAATGCTAGTTGCTAATAGCTGCCTGTGAAGTTTCCCATTTCAACAAATTACAGAATTAACATCTGTATATATTTGGACAATAACTACAGAGACCACAGAAATGGTGTGATCTTTTATTCACATCAGTGTGTTTGGATGTGAGTCAGAAAAGATCCAGAGGAAATATCTGTCAGCCATTTGTAGTGCGCTCCCTTTACATGTAATGGGGAAATAAGAATCTGAACATGTCCTCTCCAATGTGCTTAATGTGCTGGAGACACCACTGAAAGAAGCATCAATTACAAAATAACTTCTGAGCATGCCAATCATCAAAAGCAGGACATCAGAGGTGACAGGGGATTTGTATTCTTCCCCACTCACCCAGCAGTGACAATCTTACAGAGCAACTTATCTGATGTGCCACAATCAGTACCACACAGGAGCTGAGATCACGGCCACTTTCAATGCTTTTCACTGTCTGGTTAGAGGTGGGGGGGTCATATTCAAGTGATGTTTCGAATTTACAAATAGGATGCCTATCTCCGATGAGGACTCAGTTCCCAATACTGATCCCATAGTCCTTGGGTATTTATTTTATATTTACTTTTACATTGTTTTTCATTCTCCTTTTCTGGCATTTTGCAGGTTAAGGTTTTGTGTGGTCCACCCTGGGGCTGTCAAACTGCAGAATGGTGCTGTTCAGTGTGCCCCAAAATATGATGGATGCTGGGGTGCACTGGTGCAAGGATGTCCCATGCTTCTTAGGTTGAGGAGAAATGCACTTTGGTATTTTTCACGTGAGCGGAGCTTGGGTCAGCACATTTTTTTATGTTTCACTTGATTAGAGTGCTATAATTAAACAATGGCAGTGCAGTGGCCTGCATTATTATCTCTAATACGAGAAGTGATTGCACATTGATGAAAGCAGTGGCAAAGCCATTGTGTCATGGGCCCTAGTGCAAAGAAGGAAATTAGCTCCCTGGCTGCTGTTGAACTTTGAAATACAGTAGTAATCAGGGTTCAGTGGGCAGGCTCCAGTGCCACTGCACCAGTTCCACCAATGGAAACTACACCCCTGGATGAAAGTACAATGGTGGTTTAGGGGCCTGCATTGTTTCCTTAAATTATGTTCTTTAATTTCTGCTCTCCTGTTGAATCAGGTCTTCCCAAGGGTTCCTGGAGAGCATGTACAGCCATCTTGTGGAAACGTCAATGGAGATGCAGGGCTCCACGTTATTTTTTTTTTAATTGGCTTAGTAGAAAAGCATCCACCTATACTAAGAAAGACAGAGATAGTTCAAAGGGTTTGCATCCTCCTTTCTAGTGTTTGTCTGCTGAGTTTTACATGGGAAAGATGTGGCCATCAAAGAAGCCAAGCTATGGAGGAGAAGAACTAAGATCCTCTTGAAATCAAAGAGCAGGATGACTCATAGTGCAAGCTGCTATGCGATCCCAGAATGAGTGGGTTCTTTGGATTCATTTTTTTGGAAAGACAGACTGTACCTTAAGTTCAGAAGAAGCATCAACAAATAGTACTGGTAAGCTTAAAAAATGTTTGCCATCTATTTTTGATTGTCTTTTGTGATCTACTGATTGAAACATGATACTCAAATTCTGAAGGTTAAGGGATCAAGGGGCAGATGTATCAAGAATGCATTTTGCGAGTCGGAAATAGCGATTTTTAAGAAATCTGCCTTGTAAATATGCTTTATTATAAATGATGCCATTACTCATCATGAGTGAAGATCTTTTTTTATTTTGTTAGTGGCGAAAGGTGTTCAGAGAGAGAACTTCTGATTCCAAGCAAATATTTCCCTGGTACCAGGGAAAAACAAGCCAAACCCAAGGAGGGCCACATACTCCCTAGACCTAGATCTAGTCTGGCAAAAGGCAAAGCAAGCCCACTTGCACGGTCTACCCCTACAGTTGGTAATAGTGGCACTTCTCTGCAACTATGAGAAGCCCCAAGATTCTGCAAATTAAGAGGAGCAACAACAGACAACCGTTTCTTTGTGTCAAGATGCCCTGTGGATTCATTGTACACTTTACAGATAAACATATCATGTTAAAATATGAACATGTTGTTTCATATATTTGGCTATTTTCTTCAGTTGTGATTATTATAGCAAGGAGATGAGAAATGCATATTTTTGGAGAATATGTGTTATTGTGTTTTGAGGAACGGAATTTTCTATTTATGAGACCTGCATTCATTCCTCATTTGTATGGCTCCAGCTTGTTTGAAGGTGGGCAATATCTTACAAGAGAAGCCATCTTTCTCTTTTGGTCATCTTCAGTGGTGAAATAGAGGCGCTGTAGCAATTACAGAGGTCTCAACAGGCAGAGTTGAATATAGGGCACCTGATTGAAACCCTGTTAGATACCTATGATCGTTTAGGAAGTGTTATGCCCTTCTTCAAAGGTCTGTGTTAATCTTATTTTGAAGGTTAACTTTCTGGCACAACTTTCCCTTCTTTTGAAGGATGTGGCTCTGTTAGCAATGTGTAAGCATTTTCTTAAGAGATTGTTGTTTTTTTCAGTTGGTATTAAGTTTGGATCTCAGCAGGTCTACTTGACCATTCAGCTTTCTAAGGAAAATGGATTGGGTTCCTCTGGATTGGGTAACAATAAAACATTATATCTGACCCAGTGCTTTTAAGTCTCAATATGCTAGCTATCTAAGAGTCCTGAGATATTATCTTTTTGAGTGTTTATACAAAATATCGAGTCTTAAATATGGAGTCACAGAAATATCAGAAAAAAACATCATGATACAAACATATTGTGATGTAGAAAGTTTATTATCAAGAATATCGATTTTTTAGGTAAGTAATATCATTGTCAGGACTATTGGTGTTGTTAATATCATTTTCAATAATATAGTTGTAAATTATATATTTTTTTAACTATTGTATGTGTTTTAGTCCATATATTGTATTATTGTGTTATCGTTTGTAAAAATTTTAATAATGTGTTTAAATAGTTTGTAATTTAAAATGATTTATATTTTTTTATTTATTTGCTAATAAGAATTTATAGCGTCATAGCAGGTTGCTGGGTTTGTAGGGATATAAGGTGAGACGTTAAGTAATAATTAACAAATAATTATGGATTTATGATTAATTATTCAAATGATCATTAATTATGTAAATTGTGTGATAATTATATTTTTGGAGGTATATATTAGGTGTGGACCGCTGGGTTTGTAGGGGTACTGGGTGGGAAGTTAATTAAGTACTAATTAATTAACAATGAATTATTGAGTAATAATTATTTAACTGACTATTAATTATGTAAATTGTATAATAATTATATTTTTGAAGTTATATATTAGGTGTGGGTTGCTGGGTTTGTAGGGGCGGGAAGTTAATTAAGTAATAATAATTATTTTACAGTTAATTATAGTTCATTATTCATTATTTAAATGATTATTAATTATGTAAATAGTGTAATAATTATATCTTTTGTTGTATTTTAGGTGTGGGCTGCAGGGTTTGTAAGGGTTATATGTTGGAAGTTACATAAGCAATAATTATTTAACAATGAAGTATTACTTTATCATTAATTATTTAATTGATTATTAACTATGTAAATTGTGTAATAATTATGTTTTTATTTACATATTAGGTGCCAGCTGCTGTGTTTATAGAGGTGTAGAGTGGGAAGTTAAATAAGTAATAATTAATTTACAAATTATTAATAATGACTTAATTGTTTATTAATTATGTTAATTGTATTATATTTATTTTAGTTATATTTGAAGTGTGTGGTCTGCTAGGTTTATGGGAGTATAGTGTATGAAGTTAATTAAGTAATTCATCAATTTAAAAAAAAAAATTGCTAAGTAAGTATTACATTGTTTAATTGTCATGTAAATTGGTTAATTGTTTTCTTATTTTTATATACAAAATTTTATTTTGGTGAAATAATAATGTTCATTTTAAGATTTTTATAATTGCTGCAAATTAATAGGGTTATTTAAATCTGATTAAGTTTAAGGTGAAGTACTTCCCCGACTGTTGCA
Organism: Pleurodeles waltl; assembly: GCF_031143425.1. Classification (NCBI taxonomy): domain Eukaryota; kingdom Metazoa; phylum Chordata; class Amphibia; order Caudata; family Salamandridae; genus Pleurodeles; species Pleurodeles waltl. The sequence continues at coordinate 175,541,227 of NC_090444.1, read as the reverse complement.
TAGACTAGAGTGGGAAGACTATATTTAACCCTTCCAAAGTCCAATGCTTTCCCTATTGTTGCAAAGGCTAGAGTGTGAATAGTAAAATTAACCCCTCCAAAGTCTAATGTTTTCCCTATTGTTTCAGAGACTGGAGTGGGATTAGTTAATGTAATCCCTCCGAAGTCCAATGCTTCCCTACTGTTGCAAAAAATGTAGTGGGAATAGTAAATCTTAATGCTACAAAGTTCAACGCTTTTCCTACTGTTACACAGACTGGAGTGGGAATAGTACATTTTACCCCTTCAAAGTTTTCCCTACTGTTACACAGACTGGACTGGGAATAGTAAATTTAACACCTACAAAGTTCAACACTTTCCCTACTATTGCACAGACTAGAGTGGGAGTAGTACATTTTACCCATCCGAAGCCAAATTCTTTCTCTACTGTCACACAGACTAGAGTGGGAATAGTAAATGTTACCCCTCCAAAGTCCAATGCTTTCCTTACTGTTGCATAGACTGGAGTAGGAATAGTAAATCGAATTCCTCTGAAGTCCAACGCTTTCATATGTTTTTGGGGACTGAAGTGGGAATAGTCAGATTTACCACAATGGAGCCCAAAACGTTCCCTACTGTCACACAGACTAGAACGGGAATAGTAAATGTTACCCCTCCAAAGGATAACGCTTTCCCTACTGTTGCATAGGCTGGGGTAGGAATAATAAATCTAATCCATCCAAAGTTCAACACTTTCCTACCATTTTAGAGACTGGAGTGGGATTAGTCAGTTTTAGCCCTCTAAAATCCAAGGTTTTCCCTACTGTTGCGAAGGCTGGAGTGGGAATAGTAAATCTTACCCTTCCAAAGTCCAACGCTTTCCCTAATGTCGCACAGAGTGGAGTGGGAATAGTATATCTATTACTCTTAGACTTTTCTTAATATTGTTTAAATATATTTTGTATTATTTCTTTATTTTTGCTTTTAAAATATGTGTGTATATATGAATATTTCTTGTTTTCTTCCTCCTAAGACCCTTTTCCCTTTTGCTTCAGGTCCTGAGAAAAGGTGGCGGCACCACCACATCTGTAGTTCAGTTCTTGTTTATTTGATTTAATCATAAAGTGATTGGTGCAAAAATGGCTATATATATATATATATATATATATATATATATATATATATATATATAGATAGATATATACAACCTAGTGGTTGATCACCACTAGGTAGTTATAGTTAGGACCTAGTTTCTATAAAAAAAAAAGCAGTTTTTTGCTTGCCGCCTAACAAATCTTCACAAAATTTTCCCCCAAAAAATCGATAGTCACATGAACTGCTGTCTGGAAAGTTTCAGGGTGATCCATCAAGCAGGGGCCGAGATAAAGGGGGAGTGAAATTTGAAATGTTAATTCCCATTGCAAAAATTGAACAGCGATAGCGCAAAAACCACTGGACTGAATTACACCAAATTTGGCAGAAAGGTAGCTCTTGGTCCGGAAAGAGCCCTTTTTGTTATTCGGTGTAAATCCATTCAGTAGTTTTGGGGAAATTGAAGGAAATCCAAATTTGTATATTTAGGGACGCAACAGATTTGCGACCCCTCCCGATCTCATGCTGAGATCTGATTGGCTGCCAACACTTCAACAAGGAAGTGTTGGAAGCCATTTTGGGACTTGGCCCAGAAAAAAAGAATACAAAATACAAAATACAAAAGGGGGCCAGCATATGAACGCACTGACCCCTTAGCACTGTGCTGGGCTTCCAAAGGGACCCCACAAGGGCTAAAGAGCATTTTTTACTATGAATTTGAATCCGCAGTAAAAAAAAAAACAAGCTTGGGCTCCCTGCTTGTTTTTAAATAAGCCCACAGATGGGCCAGGCCCAGGGGGCACTCTTTTCTTATTAATAGGGGGGGGCTCGTGGCCCATCCCACAGCCCCGGGCGCCACCAGCTCCTCAGGGCGAGTAATTAAATATGAGCTAGGGCCGCATGCTCCCGTGCACCCGGGACCACCGACCCCGGGGCAAAAATGCTTTTATAACATGGGGGAGGCCAGATGGCTTCGCACACAGACCCAGGGACCACCACCTCCCCGGTGCTATAATGAAATATGATTGGGGGATCGTGGGGCACCCATGCCTTGGGACCACCACCCCCCCAGGGCATTTAAGAAATTTGGTGCAGGGGGCCATTTGGGCCTGCGCACAGCCCTGGGGACCATCACCCCCAAGGCATTTAATAAATTGAGTGCTGGAGGGCTGCTCAGGCCCCCACACACAGCCATGGAGATCGCCACCTCTCCAGGTCTAATATTAAATAATGTAAAGAGGGTCCATTTCAGACCCCCAACCCCAGGGACCACCATCTACTCATGGCTTTTTCAACGATGGGGGGGGCATGTGGCCCCCCTCGTGGAGCCACTGATGGCCCTGGGGACCACCAGCCCCCATGGCCAGCTCCTACTATGTCCTGGGGTGACCACCCACGGGACATAGCTGTTTGCTGTGGCTTTGGTGCAGCTTTGAAGCTGCAGCCAAATCACAGCAAACAAAGTCCGCTTTTTGACAGCTGGACCTGTCGAACAGGTCCCGCTGTCAAAAAGCGGACTTTTCAAATCTGTTCTCTGCATGCAGGTATGCATGCAGGGAACATAGATGGAGTTTTTCTCCCAATAATCAGGCAACTGCTGTTAAAAGCAGCTGTCTGCTTGCTGGAGCAATGGGACTGCGGTCCCAGTTAGCCTATTAAGACCTTAATTTTTTTTAAAACAGTGAGGGACCATGGGGATGTCTTGAGGCTTCCCTTGTGGTCCCTGATAGCCCAAAAGGGCATATTACAAAGTAAATTAATAAATAGTGAAGGTCCCCGGGGAGGCCTTGAGGCTTCCCCCTTGGTCCGTGACAGCCGGTAAGAGCATATTACGTAATAATAAATAGTGAGGTACCGCAGGGGAGGTGTGGAGGCTTCCCCGCGGTCCCTGACAGCCCCTGAAGAGCTAAAAAAAGAAGAAACAAGATACATAGCTCAAGTGTGAAGGTCGCAGACCTTCACACTGAGTACTGAGGGTTTGAAACCAGGTGTGCCCCTGGTTGTTTCCCTCTTTTTTATGCAAATGTATAAGGCTCATCCCTAAAGGTGATCTTACTCATTTTAACTGACAAATACATTTATCTTTTCTATTGGTGCAGAAATATCTAATTCTAAGTATATCATCCATCAAAGCTGAAAAAACTCTCTATCTCTCTCACTCTCTTTCTCTCTCTCTCTCTCTCTCTCTCTCTCTCTCTCTCTCTCTGTCTCTTTCTCCACTCACACATCCACTCACAAACTTATGTACCCACTCACAGACCTACTCAAACACTCACGCACCCACTCACAGAACCACTTAATCCCTTGTGCGTCCACTCACAGTCACAGTCAGACCCTCACGCACCCACTCACAGACCCACTCAGACTCTCACACACCTACTCACAGACCCACTGACATCCTCATGCACCCACTCACAGACCCTCACACACAAAGACGCACCCACTAAAACACTGATGTACCCACTCTCATACCCAGACAGACACTGTCACCCCCAGATACACCTTTTTACACCTATTCTCACACCCAAAAAGGCCGCAGCCAACTCCCACCGCGCACGCCCAAAGGGCCGTACACAGCCTGGGATTGGTCGCAGGGTCTGGCTGCAGGCCAGGTCTTGCGGGAAACCTCCCCTGCTCATGGGTAAAGACCATGCACGGTTCATGGTTGGGTGCTTATGTGGGCAACCACCACCGCGCACAAAAATTACTATAGGTTAAAAAACATAGAAATTCACTGAAAAAAACAAAGGTTACAGGGACGTTATTGTTAGGAAATAGAATAAAAAAAGACATAGATGGCACTCATGACATCTTTGATAACATCATTGATAAAGTGACTGTAACATCTGCAGTAAAATGATTTATCCCATACCTGTGCATGGCAGGGGTACAAGTTATATTACCTTAGGGGACGAGTTATAGTGACTTGAGGTAACTCTAACTATAACTGGTGAATTTCCATGGTTTTGTATGTTTAAAATGTGAGAATAACTATAACGTCCCTGTACCTTTGTTTTTTAAAGTGAATATATATATAAATATATATATGACGCCGTTTCTCACATCCCCTTTGTCCCCATGATGGCGGCGCATGTTCGGGTGTGAGATCCGTATCAAATATACACAAACTCTAGCTGAATCCAGGACAGACAACACAAGCCCTCCAGTATCCAAACGATTAGCAGCCAATATTGGTTTCATTCGGCCAAATAAAACCAACTTTGTCTGCTATTCATTTGGTTACTGGTGTGCACTTGTCTTCTGCACTGATTCAGCTGAAGTTTGGATAAGTATACATATATATACATATATATATATATATATATATACAAATTTTAAAACACAATACAAACGCACACTCAGGATGTCAAAGTTGAAGCAGAGTGGAAAGTTTAATCACCACACACAACGTGTTTAGGCTGTAACTTGATCATGTGGCTTCAGCCGAAACGCATGGTGTTTGGATTTAATACTGGTCTGCTCTGCTATTGAACGCACCACCCATGACGGGGCACCCAAACCCAGAAGGAGCACTTCTTGATTTATATATATATATATAATAATTTTTTATGTTAACATTATTTTTTGGGTTCCAATGTTTTTATATGTTAATAATTTGGTCATTTATTTAAAGTTTTGCAATTGATTTGTTAATATTTTTATGCTTTATATATAAATATATATACAAATATATACGTTTTCATAAAAGTACACATACTAAATAACTTTAAAATGTACTATAATGTGAAATATATCTTTTAATAATAGTGTTTCTTTATATATATATATATATATATATATATATGTGTCTATGAATTTACATATATGTGTGTTTATAATATATATACTTTCAAAATTAGTTAGATTTATTTGATTTACATGATATTAATGTTATGTACTAAAATATTTAAGATTTACTATTTTAAACTATATATATATATATATATATATATACATATATATATATATATATACATATAAATATTAAAAAACAATATTTTGTATTCTTTAACAATAGTGTAATAGTATTTAAAATTAGTTTAATTTCTTTAATTATAGTGATATTAATGTTATATGCTAAAATATTTAAGATGTACTATTTTAAACTATATTTATATATATTAAAATGATATTTTGTATTCTTTATCGATTTAAGTGTAAAATATTATGTTTCTATATTATTGTACTTACCATTATCAGTATAGAAAAGAAAAAAAAAATTGTGATCAGTATTTTTCACACAGTATTTTAGTCCATGAGATTGTTGGTTCCGATATTATGTCAGTGACCCATCGTTTTCTATTCCAAGCTTCTCAGAAGTTGGTGCAGGGGCTGACGGAGTAGTGTATATGCTCAGCTTTCTGTTATAAACAAATATGTTTTAAGATAAGGAGATGAAGTTTGGAAAAAAAGGAAGAGAGACATTGAAAATATGATTTCCCCCTTTTTAGCCTATCTCTCTTTTAGCATAGGGCTGTGCCTCTTTTTCTGGGGGTTCGAAAAGGATGCCTCTAATTATTCCATTTTGAAGATAGGTGTGAAGCACTTGTAGATCTGCACGTCACATCTGTATCTGACTTTTGGGCATTCTTTTCTTGATATATTATTTTATTTATGTTCAATAAATATGGAGACGCTATAGTATCCTGTCTTTTTCCTGGCTATGAGGAAACCTATTCTATCTGTTCTTCTTCAAAAGTAGTGGCTAGGTTGAAGTACAAGAAAGCTCCAGCCCAGTGTAGGTTGTAACTTGCTGTCCTCTCCAAGAAACCCCCAATAGACCAGCTGACTCCACAATTATGGGTTACCGATTTGTTGCTAATGATGCAGTTTTAAGATATTTCTCTGTCGGTGCTGACTGGAAAGTTCTTAAGAAGTGCCAAAGCACAGTTTACTACCAAATTTGGTCCTCTGTTTTGGTTTTAAACTAGGAAATATTTTTGATGTAGTAGTATATTTTTATATAAATCAGTTCCTACCTTCTCAAGCCACTTTCACATTCAGCCCCCTTCATTTTATCACACTTTTTCTAGGGATAACATCTTGTTGTTCCATATTTACCAGAGTTTTCTTTTTTTATTAAACAAGGAGAGGTACTATAGGATCCTAATACAGATAATTGTTTAGTTTTGGGCAATGTTGTTGTACTATTCTTGGGGAAGGGTTTGTTTTATTTTATTTTTGAAGAGAGAAGTTAAGAAGCCATCTAAATCATGATATCAAAGCCATGGATGCAAGCCTGGGTAGACAGCTGCTCTGCTCTTTGCTCCTCAGACTTTTACTTTTTGATGCAGGTTAGTCACACACCTGCATCATAGGTAGTTAAGATATCCTTCCCAGTCACAAACAGTGTTCAGGAATGTTTAACCTGGTAGTTCACCCCTTGAAGTCTGGAATATAGTTTTAGGTTTGCCCTCCAGAATCCAGAGGGCTCTGACTTCAAGGTCTTCACTTGGATTGGTGGATAGCTCTGGAAAACTGGTTCTCCTATATCATGTTTGTGCTAAGGAAAGAGAATCTTTCGAAAGTTGATGTTTGTTCGGAATGCATTTTATTATTTCTGAAAGAAAAGTTACAGACAATATTTGGTCAAGTGTCTTAAAAAATGTGCTTGAGGACAACATTTCTTATACCTATCCTGGAATCTACAATTGGGTCTTTCTTTATTTTGAGTTACATTTCTTTGAGAGACTCACAGAAATTCCTATTCATAAGCAGTTTCATCTTGGGGGCATTCTCCACAATAAGGAACTCTGAAGAAACCTCTTTCTCTGTTGTCATCTATATTTAAGGTTGTACAATGACAGATTTGTATTATCTTTCAATCATAACTTTATTCAAAGAGTTATTTCAACCTTTGCTAGTGATGAGGAAGTTTCCTTCCTGTCCTAAATGTTAATGCCTGTTCGGAGTCAAGGTTTTTGTTTGACCCTCTACAGGTTCTACGATCTTTCTGTTAGTTCGGCCAGGAATGATTGATCCCAGATAATTTCTATATTATCTACTTTTAGGAAATCTGGGATAGACTGTGTCTCTTTTGAGACTTCTGTGAGTGCTTGCTTAGTTTTGGGCACATTTTCACTAAGGTCAATATAGGAGATTTTCTACATAGGAAATTTCAGCATCCTGGGAGGGTTCCTTTTGTAGACAGCGGCAGGCGGTCTCTTGGGCTGCTCATTTCATTTGTTTCTCAGAAGTAAGTTAGTGGAGAGAGGTCTTTTATATTTTGAAACTAGGGTTCCCTTTTAACATAATAATGATTTTTTTAACTCGATAATGAACATAAGATAAGAAGTCTTTTCAGGGTGTAGTAATTATATAAGTGTGGCTTCTTTGCACCCAGGGTTGTCATTATCTTGGTAGGGTGTCTTGAAGGTTGTTTCTATCAGTCCAAGTCCGACACTGCTTGGTTATGTCCACAATGAGTAAGGAATGAGATGAGCAGGTAGTGTTTAGATTACTTACTTATAAACATCGTTACTATAGTTCTTTCTTCCTTTTCGAAGCAATTATGACCCCCTCTACCTCCGCGACTGAGAATCTTCATCAACAATCTGATATAGGGGCGTGGTCAAGTAAGATGGCCGAATAGACGCTTCTTGCTGCGCCACGGTTGGCATCTATGTAATCCTGCCTAAATCCTGCACCGAATAGTGACATCTCTTGGTAGTGTGTCTTGGAGGTTGTTTCTACCAGACCGTGATGAAAGCACACTGCTTGAATATATCCTTAATGAGTAAGGAAAGGGCCGAGGAAGTAGATGAGGAGATAGTGTCTAGATTGCTCACTGGTAAACTTCATTACTACAATTCTTTCTTCCTTTCCCAGCATTTCTGACCCCCTCTTCCTCCGTGACTGAGAACCTTCATCAACAATCAGATATAGAGAATGTGGCCAAGTAGAATGGCCGAATATACGCTTTTTGCGACGCTCCCGCTGGCGGCTTTGTAATCCTGCCTTCATCCTGCACCGAATAGTGACATCTCTTCTCCCGGGGTGGCCCGACATGTGCTGAAGGTGCCGAGGCCGGCCTCAAGATCTGCCGCAGTGCGACGACAATCCTGACAGGTGGCACTTGGGCACAGCCTTGGAGACTGAGGCTGGTGCCATTTTCCTGATGTTTACCTGGCAGACATGTGGCCCCACAGGGAGAAAAACCTTTTCAATGCTCCCCTGAAAGGTGAGCGGCTGTGCTGCTGAGCCTCCCGCCATATCAGGAGCCCTCCTGGATGATCTGGGTGTATGCAGAGCAGGCCGCTGGCAGTACTGCGGCTGCCTACAGATGCCAGATTGGGCCATTACTGCAGGACTGACCACGAAGCAGTGTTTGCATGGCGCTGAAGCTGGAGAGGACGGAGTCTTGTGCCCCCTTTCATGCTAACCCTGATGGGTGCCCCCAGCAATTGAGGTATGGGGGCTTGGACCATACTTTTTTATTCTTGTGGCAGATATATGGCCACCTGGGAAGGCTCTGGAGTGGTGTAACACTGCTGCACCCATGCTGATTTTCCACAACAGCACTATAAGAGGCCAGGGATGCAGGTCTGAGGTCGGCCAATGCGGGGGCTGTCCTGACCTGTTGATGGTCCCTAATGGTGCACTTCTTCTGAGATGCCACCTGGGAACTTATCCAGTGACTGAGAGGTTCCTTGAATGTTTGCGGTGACATCCAGAGGCCTAAGTGGTGGCTGAATTTGTTTCTACTGGCAGCTGGAGGTGCGTTTGAGAAGTGGGACATATAGCCCTTTGTCATTGGTGTTCAGTGGATCCTAGGGACCTAAAACTCTGCTTGGGGGGTTGATCCCAGCTTCTTTGTCGCTTGCCTCCCCCCTAAATGTTCACTGAGGGGGTGTTTGCAGCACCCCACTGAGATATTGTGGCTTGCTTCTTTTGACCCTATGGCTGGTGCTTTCCTGCTCCCTTCTTTGAAGTGATGTTCAATGGCCACCCCATTTCAATTTTTTCGGACCACACGCAGAGGGTCCAAGAGCAAAAGCAAACCTTTCTGCCAGTAAAGAGACAAGTTTGGGACCTTAACATAAAATATAGTCATATGTTCCCATCAAGGCTTAGGGTCTAGAACAAAGGAAAAGCCCTTTTCTTTTTACGGCAGGGGTGCACTCGCTGGAATGTCCCTCCCCACCAGGTTTGTCCCAAACAGGTTTTTCCAGATCGCCATTGCGGGACACCTCCGAGCATCCCCAGCATCACAGGGGACACATGAAGAGCCTTGAGGATGGCAAGAAGGCAAGGAAAATAGTAGTGTAGTCTGATGGTACTCTGTGGGACACAGTGGTGCTCCTGGACTCATTGTATGCATCTACAGAGGACAAGAGGTCGCAGGATCAGGTGGCAATGGACTCAACCCAGATTTGAGACTGGGGGTCAGTTGACCTTCCTGTCACGACTCACGTGCTGCTTGCGCCTGGATTTTGCAGATCTGGTGGCGTGAATCTTCAATGTTCGGCTTTGGCCCAAAAAGGGGCGACTCTTTCTGGTAGCCACGGTGCTGTAGGCTATGGAGACACCAAGAACAGACCGTGCCCTTCAGAAAGTAGCGCCAGAGGGAAAAACCCCTTCCAAAGGGGAAAAACCTCCAAACAGGAAAAGTCCTGGAGAAAAACAAGAACAACAAACAGGAATCCAAAAGGAGCAAAAATCAGAAAATACAGAATGCTGAGTCCAAAACCAAAAGGCAAGGAAATCAGGAGCGAAGACACCAACTGAGCAGAAAGTGTTGCAGCGCAAGGAAAGAGGAAAAACACAGCCCTTATATACCAACAAACAGGAAGTGACCCACAGGAAGTAAAAGGACACCATCTTAGATAGGGAAACAATATATAGAACAGAATAGTAGAGGAACCATAGAGAATAGGGAACAAGGAATGCTGGGAAAGCACAGGAATCTGGGAAGGAGGAAAAGACATAAAGAAAGGCACACAACAGACTGCAAACAGAAGAAAGGACAAAGAAACGAAGAAAAACAGGTAAGAGGGTTCAGAGACCCCTGGGACAGTGAAAGGCAGAAGGAAGAACGAGGCCCCAAGCAAATCTGGGGCCTCGAAACGCGCAGGAGAGGCTGGGGGCGCGCCGCGTCTTAATAACGCGGTGCGCGGCCCGAGCCGAACGCCCGGCCGAAGTCGAGCTCTCGGCTCGCGCCGCACCGCGCGGCGCGACAGTAGGTCCCCCTCCCGAAGGCCCAGGTTTAAGAGGGAATAAACAGTGAAAGCGTTGAGTCAGGAGAGGAGCGTGAACGGAAGAGGCATCTTCCCATGAACATTCACTGAGAGGATAACCCTTCCAATGAATCAGATACTGAAGTCGTTTATGAAAAAGACGAGAGTCACAGATTTCCTGCACTTCATATTCAGGAGCATCATTCACAAGGACAGGAGGTGGACAAGGAAACTGACGTGAGTAAGGATCAGGCACATAAGGTTTAAGCTGAGAAACATGAAAAACCGGATGGATCTTCCATGTATGGGGTAAGTGAAGACGGACAGTGACAGGATTGACCAACTGGAGAATACGGAAAGGCCCATAGTAACGAGGTGTGAACTTGTTTTGAGAGAGACGTGAGGGCAAGAATTTGGAGGAGAGCCAGACTTTATCTTGCAGATGATAATTTGGATTGGTTGTACGTCTCTTGTCTGCAGCCTTCTTCATATACCTCTTGGTATGTAACAAATTAGATCGAATTAGTTTATGGAGTTGGAGAAGGCGTTTGGAGAAATAGTTAATAGCAGGTAGAGGAGAGTTGGATTGTGGAGAAGTAGGGAAAGAGGTAGGATGAAAACCATAGGAACAGAAAAAGGGAGTGACCTTGGAGGCACTATGGACTGAGTTATTGTAGGAAAATTCAGCTAAAGAGAGGTAAGTGCTCCAGTTACTTTGGGTAGAATTGCAAAAGCATCGAAGATATTGCTCTAGTCCTTGGTTCAGACGCTCAGTCTGTCCGTTGGTCTGAGGATGGAACCCTGAAGACAGGGCTCTATTCATATTCAGTGTTTTACAAAAATGCTTCCAAAATCGGGAGATGTACTGAGGTCCTCTATCAGAGATTATGGTATGTGGAAGTCCATGGAGACGGAAGACATGATCTATGAATATTTGACCTAGTTCTTGGGAAGTAGGCAGCTTTTTTAGGCCAGTGAAATGAGCCATCTTTGTGAAAGAATCCACTGTGACCATGATAACCCGGTTTCCTGCTGATGGTGGGAGCGAACACATAAAATCAGTAGAGATAGTATGCCAATGGGCCGATGGAACAGGCAAAGGTTGTAGTAATCCTGCCGGTCTGGTGTGAGGTATTTTGACTTGGGCACATATGGGACAGGCCTGAACGTATCTTTCCACATCCAGTTTCCAGGTAGGCCACCAAAAAAATCGTGAAAGTAATTCTTGTGTGGCTTTGATGCCTCTGTGACCAGCTACAGGGGAATCATGGCACATTTGTAATGCTTTCTTTTGCACCTTGTTTGTAGAGAGGAATATCAGGTCTTGGTAATAAAAATATCCTTGTTTCTTGTACAATAATGGTCTTAGTTCTTCTATGTCATGGTCCGATAGGTTGGCGTATTCTTGTTGTACTTCTTCCAGGAAAGACTGAGCCACTCCAATGATCTTACTGGGTTCTAGAAGATACTGGGATGAGGAAGGAGAACACTCTGGATATCGGCGAGACAGAGCATCAGCCAGAATGTTTTGGGATCCTGGAATATATGTAATATAAAAATCGTACTGACTGAAGAAAAAGGCCCAGCGGGCCTGACGACTATTCTGGCATACAAAATTTCTTAAACATTGTAAATTACGGTGGTCTGTCCTCACCTCAAATGGTTCCTTGGAACCCATCAGAAACTGCCTCCACTCAAGGCAGGCTGTTTTCAGAGCCAATAATTCCCTTTCAAGTACGGAATAATGTTGTTCAGCTGTGGAAAGGATATGAGACAAATAGAAAACAGGATGTTCAAGGCCATCATCCTCTTGTCGTTGGAGTAAGACAGCTCCGATGGCTCTCTCAGAAGCATCAGTTACTACTATAAATTGCTTGGTGGTATCTGGATGTCTTAAGATGGGGGCTTGGGTGAAGGCTCTCTTTAAGCTTTGAAAGGCTGCTTCAGCAGCCTCAGTCCAGACAAACCCCTTCTTTAAATTGTCCTTCTTTAAGGTGTGAGTTATGTGGCTAGTCTGTCTGGCAAAGTCTAGAATGAATTGTCGATAGAAGTTTGCTAAACCTAGGAAACATTGTGTTTCTTTTATGGTAGAAGGAGAAGGCCACTCTAGGATAGCTTGTACCTTTTCTTGGTCCATAGCTATGCCGGTGGGACTTAAATGATAGCCCAGATATTTGACTTCCGTTATGTCGAACTCACATTTCTCTGGTTTGCAAAATAGTTGATGATCACGAAGTCTTTGAAGAACTTGTTTCACATGGGAAGTATGGAGTTCAGGATTTCTAGAATAAATAAGAATGTCATCTAGGTAGATCACGACTGTCTGATTAAGTAGGTCTGAAAACACTGAGTCCATAAATCTCTGGAAGATTGCCGGGGCGTTAGTAAGACCAAACGGCATAACCCTATATTCAAAATGGCCAAATGGGGTCCTGAATGCTGTCTTCCATTCGTCGCCTTCTCTTATGCGTAAAAGGTGGTAGGCTCCTCGTAAATCCAATTTAGTAAAACGTTGGGCCCCTCTGATTGCTTCCAGTATGTCCCTGATGAGAGGCAAAGGATAACGATCTTTAATGGTGATTTTATTCAGACCTCGAAAATCCAGGCACGGACGAAGATCCTTAGTCTTCTTGGGCACAAAAAAGAGAGGGGCCCCAGCCGGAGACGACGATGGAACAATAAGACCACTCTGTATATTTTCGTCCAGATACTCCTTTAGAACTTCCCTTTCGGGTTCCGTGAGGGAGTACATCCTCCCAAAAGGAACAATTGTGCCGGGTTCTAATGGAATTGCACAATCATATTCTCGATGTGGAGGTAGCACAGGTTTTGACGGTTTTTGGAAAATATCCTGAAACTCCAAATAGTGGTCTGGGACCCCTTGGACCGTATTAATGGACATACCAGTGGCACCTTCAGTAGCTAAGGATCTTTTCGGAGACCAATACTTGTCGGAAGTAAAACAGTTCTCGTGACAAAATTGCGAAGACAAAGAGACTGTCCGGGTAACCCAATTTATATATGGGTTATGTCTAATGAGCCACGGAATTCCAAGAATGATGGTATGGTTAGGGGACGTAATAAGATCGAAGGAGATGTGTTCTTGATGGTTTCCCACCTGTAGACTTAACATCAGGGTAGTGGTGTCTACAGGACCAGAGGATATCAAAGATCCATCCACAGTGTGTACCTGTTCGGGTACTTCTTTTGCTTGAGTAGGAACTAGGTTAGCAGCAGCCCATGTCTTGTCCATGTATATACCACTAGCACCACAGTCTAGTAATGCCATAGTCTTTTCTTGACGACCTTCAGGAAGTTGTAACAGGACAGGAACGATGAACAAGGCAGTTGTATTGTCATTAAAGGAGCTGATGGAAGGTATAGCTGTAGATCCCGTCCCCTCCCTTCTTACAGAGGACGGGAGGTGGCGTTTCCCGAAGGTCTGGACGGACGTACTGGACAGGTACGGAGTATGTGACCAGCAGAACCACAATACAGGCACAACCCTCTCTTGCGTCTGTCTTCTCGTTCACTAGCAGAGAGCGGACCTCGGGTAGTATCCACCTGCATGGGTTCCCCTTCGATGTCTCTAGCAGGAGTGCGAGGTTCCTCGGAACGCTGCAGGTATGCACGGGAGCTACTTGGTTGGGTAAACCCTCTACTCCTTTTCTTTTCCGATCTCCGTTCCTGAAGACGATATTCGATGGACAGTGCTTGATCCATCAGGCCACGAAGATCTTCCGCTCTGGTAGAATGCACTAGTTCATCCTTTATTTCTTCTTTGAGTCCTCTACGAAATAATGTTACCAGAGTACGTTCCACCCAAGTGGTCTCTGCCGCCAGCTGACGAAAACGGGTTATATATTGCAGGACGTCTTGGGAGCCTTGTTGGATGTCGCACAAGGCTTCTTCAGCGGAGGCTTCCAATCCAGGACGGCTAAACATTTGTTTGAAGCGACTCACAAAGGCGGAATAGTCTGACAATACAGGGTCGTCGGAGGACACCATCGGGGTTGCCCAGGCCAAGGCTGGGCCGGATAAGGCACTGATAAGATAACCCACCTTGGTCCTGTCGTGGGAGAATTGAGTAGGTCGGAAGGCGAAATACACCGTTAAAGCATCCAAGAACTCGCGAAGCTTGGTTGGTTCACCAGAGAAACAAGGGGTAGAAGCGGAGATTGTCAGAACATCACTGGTGCGGAGGGCCAAAGCCTGTCGTAACGCAGCATTTTCATTACGTAGTTGTTGCAACTCCTGGGCTTGTTGCTGAATCGTGGTTAACAGAGATTGCTCCGGATCTGCAGCAGCCGCCACTGTATTATCCATGGTGTTTGAGGACGTCGGAATGGTTAGGCGCTGCAATCTGTCACGACTCACGTGCTGCTTGCGCCTGGATTTTGCAGATCTGGTGGCGTGAATCTTCAATGTTCGGCTTTGGCCCAAAAAGGGGCGACTCTTTCTGGTAGCCACGGTGCTGTAGGCAATGGAGACACCAAGAACAGACCGTGCCCTTCAGAAAGTAGCGCCAGAGGGAAAAACCCCTTCCAAAGGGGAAAAACCTCCAAACAGGAAAAGTCCTGGAGAAAAACAAGAACAACAAACAGGAATCCAAAAGGAGCAAAAATCAGAAAATACAGAATGCTGAGTCCAAAACCAAAAGGCAAGGAAATCAGGAGCGAAGACACCAACTGAGCAGAAAGTGTTGCAGCGCAAGGAAAGAGGAAAAACACAGCCCTTATATACCAACAAACAGGAAGTGACCCACAGGAAGTAAAAGGACACCATCTTAGATAGGGAAACAATATATAGAACAGAATAGTAGAGGAACCATAGAGAATAGGGAACAAGGAATGCTGGGAAAGCACAGGAATCTGGGAAGGAGGAAAAGACATAAAGAAAGGCACACAACAGACTGCAAACAGAAGAAAGGACAAAGAAACGAAGAAAAACAGGTAAGAGGGTTCAGAGACCCCTGGGACAGTGAAAGGCAGAAGGAAGAACGAGGCCCCAAGCAAATCTGGGGCCTCGAAACGCGCAGGAGAGGCTTGGGGCGCGCCGCGTCTTAATAACGCGGTGCGCGGCCCGAGCCGAACGCCCGGCCGAAGTCGAGCTCTCGGCTCGCGCCGCACCGCGCGGCGCGACACTTCCCTTTAGGGAGATTTTCCTGCAACAATGAACCCTGTAGCACCTGATGGCCCACGCTGAGAATCACCTATGCTCAATTTGCTTTTTACTATGACACTGAAAACGTGTTACCATGTCTGCCATTTCCTATATAGAGATGTTGATATTGTTTACCATTGCTACTCCTTTAAGCTTGATTCTTTTTAGTTTGACAGGAGTGCCTCCTCTTCTTACAAAGGTTGTAGCGATTGTGAGGGCTTAATGTTTTTGACCTTGCACCCCTTCTGCTGTACTACTCCCTAGCAAAGCAAAAGTTCAAGGGGGGGAGGAGGGGAAGGGATTGTTGTTTTTTACCTTGTTTTTCAATTGATAACTTGCATGTAGTTTGGGGCGGCACATGCTGATTCTCCTCTTGTATACATTTAGAGAGGGGGAGGTGTTGACACTGCCCAGGGGGAGGGGGTGTTGGGGAACTGTTTTGATGGTCAAGTTGACATTTTAGCGATGGTGTTTAGTCTACTTTTGCAAACTTGGACCATGGGGTTGGCTGCTTTCCACACCGGGTGGCCTGGGAATGACCCTGGGAATATATGGAGTCTGGGGAGAGAGGATGTGTGATTTCTTCAGTATAGCTGCTACAATGACAAAATCGTTGACAAGGAATGTTAGAGGATTGGTCCACTTTGAAAAATGCAGATGCGTGTTTGCTTACCTGAAATGCTACAGGATCTCAATAGCATTGTCCCAGAAGACCTATGTCGGGGGTCCTGCAATCCTACTCTGCTGAGACGCTGGCAGGGGCAGGTATGCGCTACCTAATACTAAGATTATGCACCTTTGGATGGTTCCGGTGGATCCATTCAGCTACAGGTTACATGCTGCTGATCCGGAGAGACATTGGGGGTGATTCTAACCCTGGCGGTCGGTGATAAAGCGGCGGCCAACCCGCCAACAGGCTGGCGGTCCAAAAAATGGCATTCTGACCCTGGCGGGAACCGCCAACACAGCCCGCCACATTAACACTCCGCCCGCCGCGGCGGTACAGACAAACAGCGCGGCGGTCACCGCCAACAGGCAGGCGGCAGACAATGTACCGCCCACAGTATCATAACTCACCAATCCGCCACCTTTTCCGGGGCGGGAGCCCCGCCGATAAAAACACGGCGGAAACAGACTACGAACGGGAAAACGCTCACCTCTACGCACTCCACGAGGAAGGAGGACAGCATGGAACCCGAATTAAACATACTACCTGCTCTTGTCTACCTGCTTATCTACCACGAGTACGAACGCCGGCGCAGACGACAACGGTGAGTACTGCACCTACGACACACGGGAGGGGGGAGGAGGAAAGCTTACGGCACACACATATGCGACCCCCACCCCCCGAAACTATGTACACACCAATGCAGAGCAACAAGTCACAGTGACACCACCCAAACCCCCCTGATAAATGCAAAGACATAATTAAATTGTGAATAAAAATTTATGTACAAAATAGGCTCTGAAAAGTTATGGTCAACTAGCCAAAAAATCAATATCAAAATAAGTCTATATACAGTGCAATGGATAACCGAGGCAATTAGTCCTGCACATCAAAAGAAAATCGAAGTGTCCGTGGGCCAAAGTGTAACAACACAAGGGCAAAGCCCACACAGGAGACCTGAGTCCTCTGGAGAGAACACTGCAGGGGCATCTGATGAAAAAACTACAGGCACCTCAGGGGGAAGGTAAGGGGGGGGCACCACAGCCACATGAGTCCACGACGCCAGAACCACGAAGGGGCCACCATGCCTACTGTGCCATCCTGGGGAGTGCAAAGCCACAGTCTCTCAAGTCTCTACAGTAGGTGGGTTGCCCACTGTTCCATCCTGGGGAGTGCAAAGCCACAGTCTCTCAAGTCTCACAAGTGGGTGGGTTGCCCACTGTGCCATCCTGGGGAGTGCAAAGCCACAGTCTCTCAAGTCTCACAAGTGGGTGGGTTGCCCACTGTGCCATCCTGGGGAGTGCAAAGCCACAGTCCATCAGGTGGATTACAGTCTCCACTGGTCAAGGAGGAGGCATGGTGGGCACAGTGAACCGTTAACAGTGCATGCAGGAAGGGCCCAGCGGAGCGGTGCTTGAGACGGTGGGCCCAGCGGAGCGGTGCTTGAGACGGCGGGCCCAGCGGAGCGGTGCTTGAGACGGCGGGGCCCAGCGGAGCGGTGCTTGACAGGAAGGGCCCAACGGAGCGGTGCTTGAGACGGCGGGGCCCAGCGGAGCGGTGCTTGACAGGAAAGGCCCAGCGGAGCGGTGCTTGACAGGAAGGGCCCAGCGGAGCGGTGCTTGAGACGGCGGGGCCTAGCGGAGCGGTGCTTGACAGGAAGGGCCCAGCGGAGCGGTGCTTGAGACGGCGGGGCCCAGCGGAGCGGTGCTTGACAGGAAGGGCCCAGCGGAGCGGTGCTTGACAGGAAGGGCCCAGCAGAGCGGTGCTTGAGACGGCGGGGCCCAGCGGAGCGGTGCTTGACAGGAAGGGCCCAGCGGAGCGGTGCTTGAGACGGCGGGGCCCAGCGGAGCGGTGCTTGACAGGAAGGGCCCAGCGGAGCGGTGCTTGACAGGAAGGGCCCAGCGGAGCGGTGCTTGAGACGGTGGGGCCCAGCGGAGCGGTGCTTGAGACGGCGGGGCCCAGCGGAGCGGTGCTTGAGACGGCGGGGCCCAGCGGAGCGGTGCTTGACAGGAAGGGCCCAGCGGAGCGTGCTTGAGACGGCGGGGCCCAGCGGAGCGGTGCTTGACAGGAAGGGCCCAGCGGAGCCGTGCTTGACAGGAAGGGCCCAGCGGAGCGGTGCTTGAGATGGCGGGGCCCAGCGGAGCGGTGCTTGAGATGGCGGGGCCCAGCGGAGCGGTGCTTGAGACGGCGGGGCCCAGCGGAGCGGTGCTTGAGACGGCGGGGCCCAGCGGAGCGGTGCTTGACAGGAAGGGCCCAGCGGAGCGGTGCTTGACAGGAAGGGCCAAGCGGAGCGGTGCTTGAGACGGCGGGGCCCTGTTCAGCGGTGTTCTTCTGCATGGCGGGGCCCTGTTCAGCGGTGCTCTTCTGCACGGCGGGGCCCTGTTCAGCGGTGCTCTTCTGCACGGCGGGGCCCTCTTCAGCGGTGCTCTTCTGCACGGCGGGGCCCTGTTCAGCGGTGATCTTCTGCACGGCGGGGCCCTGTTCAGCGGTGCTCTTCTGCACGGCGGGCCCTGTTCAGCGGTGCTCTTCTGCACGGCGGGCCCTGTTCAGCGGTGCTCTTCTGCACGGCGGGGCCCTGTTCAGCGGTGCTCTTCTGCACGGCGGGGCCCTCTTCAGCGGTGCTCTTCTGCACGGCAGGGCCCTCTTCAGCGGTGCTTTTCTGCACGGCGGGGCCCTCTTCAGCGGTGCTCTTCTGCACGGCGGGGCCCTGTTCAGCGGTGCTCTTCTGCACGGCGGGGCCCTGTTCAGCGGTGCTCTTCTGCACGGCGGGGCCCTGTTCTGCGGTGCTCTTCTGCACGGCGAGGCCCTCTTCAGCGGTGCTCTTCTGCATGGCGGGGCCCTCTTCAGCGGTGCTCTTCTGCACGGCGGGGCCCTGTTCAGCGGTGCTTCTCTGCACGGCGGGGCCCTCTTCAGCGGTGCTCTTCTGCACAGCGGGGCCCTGTTCAGCGGTGCTCGTCCAGTAAGTCAAGGGAGCCAGACCTGGCCTGGACTCCCTGCTCAGTCGCCCTCCGACCGTGCTGTTGCTGGACCCTTCGGTGACGGAGTCCTGGGCCCTTTGGTGTTCTCCTTAACACCCGGGATGGGGCTTGTGGGCCCCTCCTGCTCCGCGCTCCTGCTGGCTGACTTCTCCGCCCTGCTGCCCTTTCGCTCCTTAGATGGGGCTCTCGGGCCCTTGCCTCCCCTAGCTGTTGTGGCTGGTGAAGTGGGCGAACTTTGCTCCTTGGGGGCAGCCGTGTCAGTCCTCTCACGGCGGCCCTTTAGTTTCCGGGTCCTCTTGCCTGGGGGGGGGCTGGCTGTCCCCTTGCTGCTGATTGAAGTGTCACTGCTGGCAAAGGGTGGACTCCAGAACCCATGCACCACAGTGACACTCGAAGCTGGGCTGGTGGTGGCTGAGGTGCTCTTGGGACTCTTTGCAGATGGAGGGGGTGGGTCAGTGGAGGGAAAGAGGTCAAGATTAGCGAGGAAAACTTTCTTAGGACCAAGGTAAAAGGTAGGAGAAGTGGTGATGGGAGTGGAGGAAGAGGATGTGGTTGTAGGAGAGTCAGGTGTGCTGTCTTTGGGTGCAGGTGCTTGTGCTGGAGGCTGTCGTGAGGTGGATGGCTGTTGGGTGGGTGTCTGCCTGCGTTTGTGTGTCTTGGAAGAGGGGGTGACAGACACAGTGGGAGAGGACACAGGGGACGTGTAAATGGTAGTGGGGGTGGTGACTGCACGTGTGCGGACTGGACTGGAGGGTGTGCTGGTGATGGAAGCACTGGCTGATGGTGGTGTGCATGCAGGTGTGAGTGTAGACGTCACAGGGAGGGAGGAGGGAGACGAGGAGGAGGGGGACACAGAGGTGGTAGTGACTGTTGGAATGTCTGCATCTGGGTCATGCTTGCGTGAATGCTTGTGGGTTCTGTGGTGCTTGTGTCTGGATGAGCTGCCCTTGGGTGTTGAGGTGTGTGCAGGCTGGTCTGATGGTGTGGATGGGATAGGCTGAGGAACAGGAGACAGAGACAGGCTGGAGGCAGTCAGAAGAGGGAGGCTGGAAACAGGGACAATGGCTGCCGTCAGTGCTGAGGCCAGAGCATTGAACGATCGTTGATGGGCAGCCTGACCCGAATGAATGCCCTCCAGGTAGGCATTGCTCCGATGCACCTCCCTTTCTACCCCCTGCATGGCATTCAAAAGGGTAGTCTGCCCAACAATGATGGTCTGAAGGAGGTCAATGACCTCCTCACTGAGGGCAGCAGGGGTAACAGGGGCAGGGGCTGAGGTGCATGGGGCGAAGGAGATGCCCGCCTTCCTGGGCGAGCGGGCACGGAGCGTAGGCTGAGGGGCTGCTGGGAGGGCGGGGCTGGTGCGCTGGGTGGCGGCTGTACCTGTAGAGGCGGGGGCCCGGATGTTGCCGCCACCGCTAGGGAGCTCCCATCCGAGGACATGTCGCTGTCGCTGGTGTCACCACCGGTCCCCGTTGTGGTGCTCCCCTCGCCCTCCGGATCACTGGTGCCCTCGGTGTCTGTTCCTGGTCCCACCGGGGCCTTGTGACTTGCAGCTCCCTCGTGCTCCGATGCCAATTCTCCTCCGCCTGATGATGCTAATGCACACATGCACAAGAAGATGAAGAAGAAGGGTGGGGGGAGAAAAATGAAGACCAGGTTGAGTGCATGCAATGTCAACACCGTTGGCGGAGAGGACAGACACAGGATCCTCATGCACTAAGCCGCGCATTCGGGGTACACTACTCAGTACTTCTGACTAGGACAACAGGTCTAGAGATGACAAAGGCGCACATGTGTGATGCTGGACCATCAATAGCTGTACTTGTCACCCTACAGAGGTGGGGGCCGGGAGCACAGGGCCATGCCTAAAGGAGAGGACTACACTACAGAAAGCGCCCTGGCCTAATGTCACCCACAACCCTCCTCCCCCACCCAGACGCCTCCACTGCGCAGAGAGATAGCAGAATGTGCTGATACTCACCCCCTTGTGTCTGCTGTGATGTCCTCAAGCGCCCATCCAAATCAGGGTAGGCCACCGCCAGGATCCGGGACATCAGGGGGGTCAGGGTACGACTGGCACCCCTCCTAGGTTGGGAGGCCATCCCCAGCAGTGACTCGGCGGTCTTCCTGGTCCCGCGGCGGATGTCCTCCCACCTCTTGCGGCAGTGGGTGCCCCGTCTGACGTGGACCCCCAGGGCCCGGACTTCCTTGGCGATGGCACGCCAAATGTCCACTTTCTGATGGGCGCTGACCTATTTGACATGTACAGGGTGGGAAGGAAAAATCATCAATTTTCTGCATGTTAGATGCGATTGGCCCCCCCTCCCCAACCTTGCCATATGCACATGCTCTCATCTGTCGTGCGTTGCACTCCTCATTCGCCCCCCACCCCACCAACTTACATCCACCCCACTCCACACAGGCATAGCCCACTCAATGTGCACCCAGTGTACTTACCTGTTGGTCTGGAGGACCGTAGAGTAACGCATACTGGGGGAGGACCCCATCCACAAGTTTCTCCAACTCCTCAGACGTGAAGGCAGGGGCCCTTTCCCCAGTCGCAGCAGCCATTGTCACTTCCAGACCGAGGTCACAGCAGCACTTGCAGTATAGGTCCTCTCCTGTGGATGATCAGGTCTCGAGTGGTTAAGCAGATAGAAAATGGCGGTCACGCCCGCGGCGGTGCGTACCGCGGCGGTGCGTACCGCGACCGCCGGCGCACCTCGTCATTGGCTCCTGAAACCCATAGGCTTCAATGTTAGCCAATGCGGCTTCGTATAGCGGTCTTCGACCGCCTACCGCCACGGTGTGCCACGCCAGCGCATTGACCTCACATCCCATTGTCCCACTTCACAGGTCAGGCAGCCGCCATTTCAAGGGCCCACATGGCATAATTTGTACTGCATCACACAGGCCTAGGCCTTGCATTGCCACACATACACGCCTTTCAATACATAGATAATCGTGTGCTATGCATGCAGTGGTGAACGTACCTGTGATTTGCTTGACTCTGTGCTCCATGTTGTCCTTCCTAGGCACCGTCCGCTGGGACTTGCGAGGAGAAGGATGAACCCTCGCGTGTACCGACCGCTGGTGGACCTGTCGACAATGGAAGAACGCCATTTCATACTACGATACCGACTTGACCGAGCCACTATACATGAACTGTGTGCCCAGCTGGAGCCAGCCCTGATGTCCCCCATCCGCCAACCCACAGGAATTCCCCCTCTAGTGCAGGTTCTGTCAGTCCTCCATTTTTTGGCAAGTGGCTCATTCCAGACAACAGTGGCCATGTCATCTGGAATGTCTCAGCCTATGTTTTCAAAAATCTTGTCTAGAGTGTTGTCTGCCCTGACGAAACACATGCGGCGCTACATTGTATTCCCTGAGGAGGTTGATTTGGCCACTGTGAAGGGTGATTTTTATGCCCTTGGACATATCCCCAACATAATTGGTGCCATTGATGGGACCCATGTGGCTTTAGTACCAGGATGAGCAGGTGTACAGAAACAGGAAAAGTTACCATTCTATGAACGTCCAGGTGGTCTGTTTGGCTGACCAGTACATCTCCCATGTGAATGCCAAGTTCCCTGGGTCAGTGCATGACGCGTATGTGATGCGAAATAGCAGCATCCCTTATGTGATGGAACAGCTACAGAGACAACGTGTGTGGCTAATTGGTGACTCTGGTTACCCCAACCTGCCTTGGCTATTGACCCCAGTGAGGAATCCCCGGACCAGGGCAGAGGAACGGTACAATGAGGCCCATGGGCGAACTAGGAGGATCATTGAAAGAACCTTTGGCCTCCTGAAGGCCAGGTTTATGTGCCTGCATATGACAGGGGGATCCCTGATGTACTCACCAAAGAAGGTGTGCCAGATCATCGTGGCCTGCTGTATGCTTCACAATCTGGCATTGCGACGTCAGGTGCCTTTCCTGCAGGAGGATGGTCCAAATGGTGGTGTTGAAGCAGCTGTGGAGCCTGCGGAGAGTGAAGAGGAGGAAGACGAAGAGGACAACCCAGACAACAGGGACAGAGTTATCCAACAGTATTTTCAGTAGCACACAGGTAAGAATCACCCACGCCATTTCACATTTACTGAAAGCCCCCTGCATCTTTACTTTGTGTATTTCCCCCCAGTTCTTTTAAACTGATGTTTGATTTTCCCTTCCCTTTTCAGTGCTGTATGACCCACTGCGTGACTTCTGCTTGGTTAGCCCATGGACTAATGCTTATTGACATCGGTATGTTGTCATCACAAAAATAACAGAACATTATTGATCAGTAATGTGTTATACATTTGTAAATAATACAGGCTGACTCCAGAATGATTTCAGTGCAATGAGTGATTTATTTTTAGTGCTAGATATTGGTACATGATATTAAAACGGTGATGGGTGAGGGTGGAGTTATGTCCATGGCAGAGTCCAGTTCTCGGTCGCACAGGTGCATTGTCCATATGCCTGTGGAAGGATGGAGCAGGGGCAGTTCAAGGTTGGACAGGGTGACACTGTGGGACAGTGGAATGACATCCGGGGGGATATTAGGCTGGCGGGGGTCTTGGCATCCTACTCTGTCTTCCTTTGAGATCTCAGGTTCCTCTTGCGGGGTGGTTGTTCTTCAGCAGGAGGTGGGGTTCTGGTGGACCGTCGTTCTGTGGGGGCCTCCTGACCACTAGCGCCGGCGGAGGTGGTAGGCTGTTCCTGGCTAGTGACAGGGGCCCTTTGTGGTGCCACATGGTCCCGCAATGTGGTTTCTATCCGGTTGAGGGCCTGGACTATGGTCCCCATAGCGGTAGCGATGTTCCTGAGTTCATTGCTGAACCCCATGTACCGTTCCTCCTGCTGTGCCTGGATCTCGGTGAACCTGGCCAGTACCGTCGCCATCGTCTCCTGGGAGTGATGGTATGCTCCCATGATGGTGGTGAGGGCCTCTTGGAGAGTCGGTTCCCTGGGCCTGTCCTTCCCCCTTTGTCGCACAGCAGCCCTCCCAGTTGCCCTGTTTTCCCGGGCCTCTGTCCCCTGGACGGTGTGCCCACTACCACTGCCCCCAGGTCCCTGTTGTTGTTGGGGTGTTGGGTCAGCCTGGGTGCCCTGTAGTGGCGGACACACCGCTGATTGACGCGTCCGCGAGACAGAGGCATGGGCCCGCTGGGTGGGAGCTGTGCTTGTGTTCCCAGAGGGGGTTGGGTCTGCTGTGGCCTGTGTGTGGGGAACCGACTGTCCAGAGGTCCCCGATGGTCCGGGCTGGTCATCAGGTTCTAGGTCGACAGAGCTGCTGTCCTCGCTGGGGGCCTGTTCTGGGGGTGGGATGGACAAATCTGGACCCTCCGTGGCGGTGTGTTGGCGTTCGGGCCCTGCAGGGGTAAAGGAGTATGGTTATTGTTTCGGTGTGTGCCATGGCGTGCATTTTGAGTGCCCTTGGCCCCCAGTGCTGGCATTCCCTTGTGGGAGGTGTTGAGAGGGTGGTGGGGGGGGTGTATGGGTATGTGCAATGGTCATGCTTTGGTGGTGGCTGTCTATGGTTTGTGTTGGCATTCAGGGGTTGGTGTTGTTTAGGGTGGGTTGTGCTGGTGAGACATTGGCAGGGAGGTTGTGTGCTGGGGGGTTGAGATTGGGGGTGAGGGGGGGTTTGGCATGCTGGTGGTTGGGGGGGGTGAAGTAGTTGAGATTCGACTTACCAGAGTCCATTCCTCCGTGTACTCCAGCGAGGCCATCAGGATGCAGGATGTTTACCACCTCTTGCTCCCATGCTGTGAATTGGGGTGGAGTGGGTGGGGGTCCGCCGCCAGTCTTCTGCACAGCGATGTTGTGCCTTGAGATCATCGAGCGCACCTTCCCCCGTAGGTCGTTCCATCGCTTTCTGATATCTTCCCGATTTCTGGGATGCTGTCCCACAGCGTTGACCCTGTCTACGATCCTTTGCCATAGCTCAGCCTTCCTTGCTATAGTGGTGTGCTGCACCTGTGTGCCGAAGAGCTGGGGCTCAACCCTTATAATTTCCTCCACCATGACCCTGAGTTCTTGGTCCGAGAACCTGGGGTGTCTTTGGGGTGCCATGGGGTGGTGTGGATGAGGTGTGGGGCGGTGTTTGTGGTGATGTGCATGGTGATATGTGGTGATGTGTGCGTAGATGTGGTGTGGGTGATGAAGTTGGGTTCCTGTGTGTGTTGGGGTTTTCTATTGCTGTGCTCGCTCTCTCTATCTCTATCTCTCTCGCCTTCTCTCCGATTTCCAACTAGTGGGGGTTTGTGGGTGATGTGGGTGTGTGTTTTATAGTTGATTGGATGTGTGGGAGTGTTGTTTGTATGTGTCTCAGGTGTGTGTATTTCAAATTGTCCAATGTGGCTGTGTTTTGGATCTGTGTGTGTATTTTGAGCGCAGCGGTGTGTACCGCCAATGGAATACCGCGGTTGAAAGACCGCCGCGTGGATTCGTGGGTCAGAATGGCATGGGCGTGTTTGTGTTGGCGTGACGGTGGAGGTTTGGTCATCTCCAGTTTTCTGCGGCCCGCTGGTGAGGCGGCCTTCCTTGGATGTCGGATTGTTGGCGGTTTCACAGTTGGTGGTCAGAATGACCGTGGCGGTTTACCGCGGCCGCGGCGGTAGAATGGCGGACTTCTGACCGGCGGTAAGGGCCTTTTACCGCCGAGGTCAGAATGACCCCCATTATGTCATTTTGCATGGGACCGTAGATGGTCGGGAGATCTGTTTTTATTAATGTATATGCCCCAAATATTGATTCCCTGGAATTTGGTTGCGGCAGTGGTGCTTGCTGGTGATTGCAAATTATGCTTTAAGTGGGGATCTGGACTTGGAGCCCCCGAGAAAGGACACTAAACGTGGGCTCACCAATTCGCTTCTGGATGTGCTACGTGAACTCACTCTACGTGACGTTTGAAGGGAATGCTACCCTACACAGTGGCTGTTCTCTTTTACCCCTGCGTCTGGCACGTTTAGTCATTCGGCCTACTGCTTTCTTTCACCTGAGCTGACGCCTCTGATTTCGGATACTGTATACCTGGACCAATACCTTTCGGATCATTCCCCGGTTTTGGTCTGTTTTGGGGTGGGCCCGGATGGCTGGTGATCCTCCTCTGGCACCTGGGAGCTGAGGTGCTAACCGATTGTCCTTTCATGACAACAGTAGCGGATTCCCTGACAAATTATTTTACAGACAACTGTGGCTTGGCGGGAATTAGAGCCACGGACTGGAAGGCATCCGACACGGTGCACTGACAGTTGGAACATGATATCGAAAATCAGGAAAAATAACTGGGTGGGGGAAAATAGAGGTGGAGCTCTCTGCTTGGCAGGGTGAGTTACCAGACTAGCGTACAGCTCGGACAGAACTGCTGGACACTTGGTGCTGCTTGAGAAACATACTTATATGGCATATAGACAGCAGAGGGTGACAAGATGGGGGCAATGTTGGCCCAACTGGTCCAGAGGGAGTTGCTGGTGTCCATGTGCACCAGAACAGGTTTGCATGCAGAGGACAATCAATGGAGTGTTAAGTGATTATCTCAGGCAGATTTACACTGATCGACATGCCTAGCCATTAACATTGATAGGGTAATAGATGGCCTCTGAGCTTTGATCAGGTTTTGGAAGGAATTGCCCCTGTCCCTTATGGGCAGGATGGTCATTGTAAAAATGATTGCCCTGCCCGATGTCTATGTATTTTACAGGGCACCTTATATGCTATTCCTAGACATTTTTTTCACACTCTTGATGGTCTGATTGTAGACCTCCTGTGGGGTACTGGGCGTAGGCTTGTCAAGCTTACCACACTGAGCAGGCCGTAGGGACAGGAGGGACTTGAGGTTCCACACCTGGAGTTAAATTACATGGTGGTCGAACTACAACATGCAGTCCACTGGATGGACCCAGATGAAAGCTGAGAGAAGCGCCTTCTGAAAGGTACACATGGGGGAAGGCCATTGTCTGTTCTCCTCATGTTGGGTTTGGGGGTGCACCCCTTGTTTCCATATGTTATTGGGCAGATGAAGGAGGTGTGAGAGGGGATGGTCTGCAGGGTTCTTTAACAGGTGGCATATGTCCCAAACATGCTTTTGTGGGCGCTTTAACTGTTTTTGCGGAACGTTGATTCCATGTCAGTACTGAAATAGAGAGAAGGGGCTTGTGAGGTTATGGGTGACCGTTATCCTGGTCCGTGGTTGATTATGATGGAGGACACCATGGAGTCCTTTTCTTTGGGAGTGTTGTTAAAATATGTTAAAATCTTGACCACAGCACAGGAGGTGTGACCATCCTTCTCTTATGAGCCGCCTCGGTCTTGTACACTGACTGTGATGCTGGATATGGCTCTGGTTTCTCACCTATATAGAGCTCTTAGGGACGATCTGTCATTGGTGACATGCCTCTCCAGGCCAAATGGGAAGCCATGATTGGAGAACCACTGTCAGTGAAGGCCTGGCTGAAGATTCATGTGGGGGTTAAGATGATCAGCTCTGATGCAAAGTTTAAGGTTCTACATTACAATTTTATATACCAGACATATCTCACCTTTCAGGTCTTGAATGCTATATATAATTCTCACTCGGGAAGCTACCCATGGTGCGAGCCCCGGCGGCTGATTACCCACACATGGTTTGGTGTTGTCAGTCTTTGTCCTCCTGCTGATGGGAAGTGGTCACAAACCTCAATGAAGCCACGGGGTGGGATGTGCCACTAGAGGTCTGTCAGGTATTATTAGGTTTAGTCCTTTCTCCTCCAAGAAAAATACTGAGCAAGAAATTTGTTCTTCTTGGACTGGTACTGGCAGAAGCCTGCATAGCAATTACCTGGCTTTGCCCAATGCCCCCCACATACCGAGCATGGTTAAAGGACATGTCTGAATGGGCGGTTGCAGAGGGGTTGCGGGTGAGGTATGTCCACCGTGATAATACAGAGGAGGATATACACGCATGGTCTGCAATGGTGAAGAACGGTTAAGAGTTGGGGGTAGCTGGAGCTGGTGCTTTGCAATGGACTGTCTGCCTTCTGGACGGTGATGGCGATGACGGTGATGGCCCAGGTATGAGAGTATCCTGGAAAACGGGCCCCTCTGGAGTTAGCAATGATTATTAGGATGGGAAGACTCATCTTTTCTGTTTCATATTAGATATAGGATACCATGCCGATGTGGTTTCTCATAGCATATTTAATTGCTACCACTATTTGTACATCCAATAAAGTTGTGCACACCAGGGCCTCAGTTTTCCAGAGATCACAACATGATATGATGCTGCTTGTGAGATGTTTCTTTTCTCCTGCTGTGTCTATGTGCTATCTCTATAAACCAATAAAGGTTGTTTAAAAAAAACAATCTGATAGAGGGCTTCCTAGGCAGTGAATTTTATAGGATGACTGTCAACATCAATATGAATGAAAAACAGGTTAGAAAGTTGTGATTGTTTAGGGTTGGAGGATAATTTCTTAATTGGTAAGTACTGGGCAGAAGAATTGGAGTAATAAAGATTACTGTTAAGGGATCTAGACATTATACATCAGTTTGAAACATTCGAAGTGATAAGTGAGCAAGTGTTCAAGGAAGAATGGCTATGGGATGAACCCAGGTGGGTTCTGTATTTTTAGGAACTGCGGAAATGAGCAAGATGTGCAGCATGACATTCTTCATTTGTCATTCCCAAATGTTTGTGATCATACGGAATGCCACAATCTACAGGACTGATAGGACGGCATTTTCACCTTTCTCCCTATGAAATAAACAAATGCCTAATAACCGAGCAAGTCAAACGCACAAGTGGAGACGATGCTGCATCACTAGTAATATCAAAAACATCATGCCTCTGTGGGATTCTTTTGGCTTACAGCTGGTATATCAGTGCACAGTGCATGCTCTCATGTTGTTATGTATAATTGTCCAACAGCTGATAAGGATGGACTTTTTTAGAAAGCAACACTTAACCTCTACTGAAACCCTTTCAACAGCTTCCTTATCTTCACTGTAAGGACAAGAGCTGCAGTAAGCTTGCCATTTTGTATTTGTATTTGCTGGCCAATCAGGTATTTTTTCATGTAATTCATTTTCGACGCTCCTCTTTTAACTATGTCACTATCATTGTTATTTTGGAGAAATATTTAAACGTAAAGTGAATGGAATGTTATTTTTTATTTCTTGATGTCCATGAAACATAGAGAACATGAGCCTGGACACCAGAAAAACAGTTAGGGCCAGATTTATGAAAAGTGGCGCTACATTACATATAGCGCCACTTTTCAAGCGGCCCCTTGCGCCCTCCCTACCCCCACCATATGTGCACTGTATCTAAAATACGGTACACCATGGTACAGGGTAGGGGGCAATTGCTTCAGAATTTCTGACGCTATTGATGTACTTGTTAGAAATGGGGTCTTTGGTGGCAGTCAGGTTACCGCCTGTCCAAGCAAAGATACTCACTCTAGTCAGGGTAAAAGAGAATCACCCTCAGCTAAACCCTGCTTACCCCCTTGTTAGCTTGGCACAAGCAGTATGCTTAACTTCAGAGTGCTAGGTGTAAAGTATTTGTACCAACACACACAGTAACTTAATGAAAACACTACAAAATGACACAACACAGGTTTAGAAAAATAGAAAATACTCATCTAAACAAAACAAGACCAAAACGACAAAAATCCACAATACACAAGTCAAGTTATCACTAAAAATGCAAAAAGAGTCTTCATGTAATTTAAAACACACACTAACGCTGTTAGCGTGAAAATGTAGCTTGGGTGCATCCAAAATAACCCCGCTCGGGTGAGTGTGTGTCAAAAAAGGGCATGCAGGAGGGCTCCACAAAGCACAGTCACTGGCAGGGCAGCTCTTCTTCCTCAGCTCTTCAGCTCTTCTCCAGGCAGAGGTTCCTCTTGGTTTCCAGAAGTGTTCTAAGGTCTGTGGTTTTGGGTGCTCTTCTTATACCCATTTTCTCCTTTGAAGTAGGCCTACTTCAAAGCAAAGTCTCTCTTGGTAGTGAAATCCTGCCTTGCCCAGGCCAGGCCCCAGACACTCACCAGAGGGTTGGAGACTGTATTTTGTGAGGGCAGGCACAGCCCTTTCAGTTGTGAGTGACCACTCCTCCACTCCCTCCTAGCACAGATGGCTCATTAGGAAATGCAGACTTCACCCCAGCTCCCTTTGTGTCACTGTCTAGTGTGAGGTGCAACCAGCCCAACTGTCAAACTGAACCAGACAGGAAATCCACAAACAGGCAAAGTCACAGAAATGGTATAAGCAAGAAAATGCTCACTTTCTAAAAGTAGCATTTTTAAACACAAAATCTTAAAATCAACTTTACTGAAAGTTGTATTTTAAAATTGTGAGCTCAGAGACCCATGTTTCTGTCCATCCGCTCCCAAAGGGAATCTACGCTTTAATCATATTTAAAGGTAACCCCCATGTTAACGTATGAGAGGGCCTTGCAACAGTGAAAAATGAATTTAGCAGTCCTGATTTCACTGTCAGGACATATAAAACACATTACTATATGACCTACCTTAACCAAACACTGCACCCTGCCCTTGGGGCTACCTAGGGCTACCTTAGGGGTGCCTTAAATGTAAGAAAAGGGAAGGTTTAGGCCTGGCAAGTGGGTACACTTGCCAAGTCGAATTTACAACTAAAACTGCACACACAGACACTGCAGTGGCAGGTCTGAGACATGATTACAGAGCTACCTATGTGGGTGGCACAACCAGTGCTGCAGGCCCACTAGTAGCATTTGATTTACAGGCCCTGGGCACCTCTAGTGCACTGTACTAGGGACTTACTAAGAAATCAAATATGCCAATCATGGATAAACCATTTACATACACATTTTGTATAGGAGCACTTGCACTTTAGCAATGGCTAGCAGTGGTAAAGTGCCCAGAGTAACAAAAACAGCAAAAACAGAGTCCAGCACACATCAACAACCTGGGAAACCTGAGGCAAGAAGTTAAGGGAGACCATGCCAAGGATGAAAAGTCTAACAGTACTGTTCAGGGTTTTCACCAAAATGTTGATGCTAACCCTGAACTGTACATAGGGGCCCATTGAAAACAATGGTGTCCCCCCTTTTAATACCTCCTCTGAGCAGGCATTAAAGGTGCCAAAAAAATGATGCAAAGAAATCTTTTTACGGATAATGTAGCGCAAAGGGCTACAAAGTGGCCCACTGCATGAATTGCGCCACTTTGTAAATATGGCGCAGGAAAAAGGCCACCTTAGCGCCGCCTCAGCGTAAAAAAAATGATGCTAATTGGATGCTAAAGTGGCGCTAGGCCCTCTTAAATCAGGGCCTTAGAATTTTCCAAAAAATTTGCATAATTAAAACTCTGCAAAATCATTGTTTGCACCTTAATAAAGGAACAGAATTTTTTTTAAAAAGGTTATTGCAGGGAGAAATGTTTACAGAATATTTTAGCTTGTAAATATAATAGGGAAAAAGAAGAAAAAAATATGTGCTCAATTTGCAACCAAATTTTATCATCAAATCGATTTGAAATAGATATTTTCACGCAAAAATGGACGCACAGTTGTGCGAGTAAACCGATAGGTATCACTGCAAAACAAAATGAGACAACTGATTTCACTGAGCACACAATCTGTAAATTCAAAACAATGTTTATTTCTACGCACAGTGTTCATAAATGGGACTGTATAAAGGCAGTTTTGAAACAATTGACAGTTCTACAACAGGATGGGCACTTCGGAATTACAGCCAGCAGTCTGGGATTAGCCATTGGTTCAGACCCTTCCTGTACTCATTGTGATGATCTCCGTGTCTACCAGATGTGCAGGCAGGTTATTCTAAAATTTCGCTGCCTGCACTGGGAAGGTCTGACCACTAGTCCTGTCTTAATTGGACAAGGCTGCAACAAGACCACTTCTGCCATGCTCTTTTTGCCTGCAGTGATGGGCATGTTGAATGAATGGTCTGATGGACAATGCATAGAACCTTTCTATTCATTCTATTGAGTAAGAAACTCAGTGACGCAATCCCTACATCAGTGAGGCCCATATTTATGGGGAATTGGCAAAGGGCAGTGCCGCAGTTCTTCTGGCTGCGCTGCACTACACCAATGTGAAAGGGCAGGAATGCACTGTGTTTGTGAATACGGTGCATTCCTGTCCCTTACCTCTGCACTGCCGTACAATTGCCTGCCTAGCAGCAACGCAGAAAAATTTGCACCATGGAGCAAGCGTGCCTGCGTTGCAGGCAGGATTGTTTTTGTGTATGAAGGGACACCTTCCTGCACAAAACAATCCAGAGAGGCGATTTCCTCTTTCTGTCTATATTGTAGAAAGCAGCCCTCATGGAAAGAGGAAAAAATGGGGTAAATGAAAATATTTACACCTGTTCTGGGAATGCATAAGTTTTTGGTGCTGTCCCAGATCCGGGGCAGCGTCAAAATCCATGGGTGTTGCGAAAACCCACTGCAACGCCCATGGAACACCACCCTGGTGCAGAGTGAGGCAACGCAACAACTTGTGCTTCCTTGTCTTACTCCACATTTATGAGGCCATGCAAAGCCAGGCAAAAATATAGAAATGATTGAGAGGCTTGAGGCACCAGAGCGTAAAAAACAGTGACGGTCCAGTAGAGCAGTCCTCTCATAAATATGCCCCTCAGTTTCTCGCAGTCATATCCCCTTCAAGTGTTCAGTTTTCCTCACATCTAGCTTACATTTTTTCCATTGCTGCCAACCTTTCCCTAACCTCTTCTATTTCCTCGAGTAAGAGGTGCATTGGATGAAGTGCCAGACATCTGTATACTGATGGTGGTACTTGCTGACACGAAGAAGGCGTCGACTCAGATGTAAAGTCTGTTTGGAGAACCTTCATGTGCCTTTTCTATTTCACCTCCTTTTTTACTTTTCTTCTGTATTTTTATTTATTACCGAGTGGCCATCTCCATTCCCCTGATAGTCCTTTTTTTTTTTTTTTTTTTTGCTAATATGGATGGCGTCATAACCCAATATGTCTTTTTTTCCTTTGAACAAAAAAGGCCCTGGGGTAGGTGCCAGCAGGCGGACTGCAAATTTCAGAATGTGGTGGAACTGTGATGGGACTGCGTAGGATTTTAAGGCGTGCCTTCTTAGGCATTCTCTGTGGGTTTAACTAGCAGTTCAATGCATGTGCATAAGAGCTCCAACACGCCTGCGAGTGTTTCTTCTCTGGGTAATACTACACACACCTTCGGTAGTTGTGCAGGCGTTTTGTACGTGAATTGTTTCCCAGGTGCACATGCTCAATAATCACTTTTGGGAAAAAAAGAGGTAATTATGGAAACTGGAAAAATTCCTTCAAAATAGTGCGTGTCTTGTAGACACCCTGCATTTAATGCGCTTTTTTCATCCCAAGAGGTTCATGCCAGCTCCTGTTTTGTCAGACACTCCTTTTATTTATTTTTCTGCTAGGTAATTAACTTATGTTTTATAGCCTTTCATCTCACCCAGAAATAACTGCATTTCAAATTGTATGCTATTTGAAACAGTGCAAACGCCTATGAGTTCTGTTATATGTAACTCAATCCATTTCTGTGCTCAGCTAATCAGTACGCAAGCACACAGCACAATGACCCCTTGATTGCAGAGAGTACTCTAACATCTGGTGGGGAATATACTGGGAAGATTTGTGAAGCGCTGAGAGCTGGAATTAGAAAGACCTGTTTCATAAAAGTAACGTTTGGAAGTATGTTTTTCAAATCAAATGAGTCCCTCGAACATTCTTGCAAACTGGAAGCAATATCCTGAGGGCAGTCACGGTTCATTGGTCACGTGTACTGCCTATTTACTGCCTATTTTCTATGCACTTAATACAAGTCTTTAAAGTTCTCAGTGTTTACTGTAGTTACCATCCCCATGTGCACCAAGAAAGGGAAACCCATCGTTTCTATCACTGTGGCTTTGAGAAGAGCAGACAGTTTGAGTGTAGAATGAGACATAGAGATTAAGTGCAACATTTGTTAGGAAGAGCACTTCTCTTTTAACATACTGACTATATCCCCAATTATTCGCTAAACTAAACATCAAAGAAATAAGAAACAGTAGCAAAAACGCTAGAATGTTTTTTTAGAAATTGGCACTGCCATTGTTTCGTCAGGCATTCGGATGTGCCTCAGCATCTAAATGTCACTTTATGGTGATTATGCCGCCGGTTGATTAACAGCCCACTGGTGGAATCTGGACCTGTATGTGTTAAGGGGGGGGGGTGGAGGTCAAAGATTCCCTAATGCAAATCAAATCAAACCAAAACAATAACTATCAGAGAAAGAAAATTCAATAAATAACATGTATGTGTTTTCCCAGTGGTAAACAGTCGGAGGGGTCTGGTAAGGTGCCTACGGGAAAGGAGTGAGATTTACACTTGCCATCCAACAGAGAGAAAAACAGTTTTTTTCCCCTGGTCCTGCACTACTACAATTACCAACAAAAGGCATCCCAGAATGTGCCTTCGCATGATGGCTGCTAGGCTTTTGAAACTGTGCCATCAGTCACCATCCCTTTAAAAGAGTAAAGCATGATGGCAACCATCTGGAAATTACTAAAGGGTCAGTAATTTCCAGTAAAGTCCCAATAGAAATTAGCATTACATTGTCCTATTAGATTTTCCTTTTCCAATAAAATAGCTATAGGATGATACTGTACAAGAAATACACTTAGGCCAAGTAGAGATGATTAGTCAGTGACCATGATCACAATATATATTTATATAGGTGAATTGTGTTGTGGATTGTTATATTTACTGTCCAAGATGTTGCTCTTTTATTGAAATGAACAGAGATTTTGATGAGATGCAGAAACAAGAGATACTTCCTGTCTTTGGGCAGTGGGCGTTAGTTCCCTCCCTAAGACAATAGTTATCTTCTTGAGAGTTTTGTAACCCTCTCAATACATCAGCCAGTGAGAACCTCGCAGATCACCAGGTCTACAGGGCTATCAACAATCACTTCACTCCCCCTAGTATCTAATTTTAAATATTTACATACTCCACCCCTTGTATTTCAGTCACTTCTGTGCTGTTATTATGTACAGCGTTCCATTGATCTCTAGCTAGGTACACATTTTGTAAGTAGGAAAACATACATCAATTTATGCATTGTTCTAGGCTGCTTCACAGACCCTGAGAGAACAGTAAAAGGGCAACTCGTACAGGGAGCCCTATAAAGGAAAATATTTGTCAATAATTAAACCGTTTAGGGGGCAAAAATACCAGACCTGGAATTGTAATATTGGTACAAAGTGCCAGAAAGCTGTGTGTCAATTATTGCTTACATGTAGAAACAGTCATAACACAGTCAGGGGGTGATAAATGTTTAAAACAATAGCTTAAATGACAGCGCAGTCCTCACTGCATCGCAAATGTCACACAAATTCAAAGTAGAATCAAGGAGAAACCGGTTGCTCCAATCCATCCAGACTACCACACAGAACATCCACCTATGAGAACTGTCCTTAAGGTAAACACCGTGTCGTGTTCCCTGATCACCAACCCGGCTATCCTCAACACTGACTCTAATGATACCATTGACACCCTGGTCATTTCTGATACCATCCCCTGATCTCCAGTTATCCTAACACGTGCAAGAACACTTCCAGAGACAAGCGCTCCTCTGTGGACCAACGCAGACACTGAAGTAGTTGGTAATTCAGTAGTCTAAGGCTCTAACGAGAAAGGGTGAATGGAACATTCACTCCAGTATTTTCTCTGACCTAAAGGAGGAGTGGTTACTGATAGGGCTTTATATGCCCTACAAAACCTGGAAGCCATGACAAAAAATGAACCTAAACCCAGTGATTCGAAAGCTGTAGTGGTACCTTGGACTCATGACCCTGGACAGGCAGGGAAGCATTACATATCGCAACCAAAGGAAAGATGAAGGTCCACAAGCCTACGCAGTTCTTGCAGCTATGGTTGCAGTTGCAAAAACATTTTCTCTATATTGTCCCAAAGTCAGAGAATCTTTTTACAACTGACAGAGATCAGATGAATTGCTGATTCTCTGGATAAACACCACTCTTCTATGGAGTCAGAACTAAAAATCCTAACAGACGTGGCAGATTTATTCCCGAACGCATAAGGGCCAATGACATCATTGAAGAGTTTAGAGGCTGATTTACGAGACCCTAGTGCCTCCTTGCACCACATTAGCATCATTTCTTTTATGCTAATATGGCCCAACGAGGCCAAAATCGTAGCGGAAATTTTAAAATGTGGAGCACTGCATGCATTGCGCCACTTTGCAGCTCTTTGCGCTACATTATGCTTGCACCGGGCATAGTGCATGCAAAGGGTGCATTCCCCCGTAAGGGGTGCCAAAAAAATGCCCCAAAGAAATCTAAAAGACTCTTAGTGTCATTTATTTTGACACTTTAAAAGCCTGCTCAGAACAGGAGTTAAAAGGAGGCATACCATTGTTTTCAATCGGGCTCAATGGATTTGCAGGATTAATAAAAAAATGTTTTACGCTAATCCTGCAAAGCTTCGAACTAATGTCAACATTTTGAGGCTAGTTCTCCTAACTACCGCCATGGTGCACCGTATCTTAGATACAGCACACACATAATGGCGTTAGGGGTGCTAAGGGGAACAAGAAAATTTGCGTTGCACTGGGTGCAACACCACTTTTCTTAAATCAGGGCCTTAGTCTCTTACCTGCGAAGCTAAAAAATCTGTTCTCAGGTCATGGCTGGGCACAAGGCTGTTTTCTATGCCATCTGCCCAGCCCTTGCCTGCTTATGATCTAAGTTGGGAAACGAACACGGCCAAATCCCACATGATAGATCCCAAGACCATGTGGCCAAGAGAGCCCCCAGTGTTGCTCTATGTATTGGAAATCAACAGAGCCAAATGCTGATGCCAGGACTATACAGAGTATAGTGCCATTCCGCCGTCCCATTAGAGCTAGAAATCCTAATCTTGAACACTCAGGGAATGAAGGCACTAAATTGTGATGAATCCAATGAGTTAAAAAATAAAGATCTGGACAAGGACATGTTGATAGGTAATAATGTTTCACCAACCAATGTGAATTTATACAGATCTGTAGCAAAAAAGAAGTTGAGGTAGCTTTACAAATTGTAGAATCTTGGTCAGATCCACAACACTCTCAGGGCACCCACTTGAACCTGTTATATATACCCTCCACTGCACCACAGAGATTATGACCCATTTTCCCCACAACGTCCAGAAACAACTGAGAAAAGCAAGCAAACTTCTGGACCAGGGCAACAGCCATTCCAACCCTACTAATGACCACCCACTAGGAACTCCACTGGCCACACTTGCACTAATTAAGGCTGTATCAACAAGAAATACCAAGGAGATGCTCCAAGGAGACATTTTGTAGGACTTGTCACACCGAATTCTCTCACTAGGCTGGTGAGCAACTCAAAGCTCAACATCAGGGATGGAATCCTTATCTCTTATGTGAGGGGCAATTAGGCAAACCCCACTGACGTGGGATTTCTGAAGCCAGCCACAATAATAGATGATTATTGAAAGTTTTCTCTCCAACTAAAGTAGACAAAGAAACTGCTTCAGGAAAGTTTGTGACCCTTGGGGCACCTTCAATAAAGTCAAACTCGATCTAATTCCAATGTATAATTCAGAAGGGTCAATTGACATCTTGAACAGGGGCAATTTGGTTCATCTGTGTAAATATCTGGACGACCTTCATGATATGACTTCAAATAATATATCGCACTGCTAATTTCTTAAGTCTGCTGTAGGAAGCTGGCTCTGTATATACTATAACAAAATGAGATATAGGCCCTCATTTTGACCGCCAGGGTTAATGTGGCGGTATCACCACTGACAGGCTGGCGGTGTATACAGTCACATTATGAGTGTGACGGGTTGGCTGGTGCCAACCCTCCACATCTCCACTCATATCGCCATCGCGGTATGAACCGCCTGGTCGTGGATGTTCATCTCTGACCCGGCGGTCCACAGAAGACCCCAAGCAGCATTAAAAGCCGGCCTACTGCCATGGTTTATGCAGTGGTAGTACCACCACAAAACCATGGAGGTAGGGTTACCGGTGACAGTGAATTCCTTCCTTGTCACCGGTAGACAGCTCCCCCACCCCCACAGCAATCACCTGACCTCCAAAGCCCCCTACAGTCACAGCGCCCCCGCCCCTCCTCACTGCATACACACACCCACATGCACCACGCATACACCCATTCACCTCCACTTCCAGACACGCATCGACTCACACACATCCATACATGCATTCACTCACACATCCATACATGCATTCACTCACAAATCCATACACTCATTCACTCATATATACTCACATGTATTCAGGCATGCATCCACACTAACATGCTCACACCCATACTGACATGCATAAACACTGACATGCAGACACGCACTCGCTGCAACATTCATACACGCGTTCACTCACATGTATACCCCCATGCATACACCACAACACTCACAGATGCATTCACACTCGCACATACACATTCATACACACATGCAGACACCGCACACTCATACACAACACTCTGCACCCTAACACCCTCTCCCCTATCGGACGCCCAACTTACCTTGTCTGGCAAGGAGGTCGTCCGGCAGGGAACAAGAAGGGGCGCTGCACTGGCAGCGCCCCACCATCAGGACACCGCCAGGCTGTATTAATGGTCATAATACGGCTAGCAGCGTCCTTCGGGTGGGGAGGTGCAGGTGGTAGTACCGCCCAGGCGCCTCCGACCACCAACATGGATATTGCCAGATTTCTGCCCACAGTATGGCA
Source organism: Pleurodeles waltl (assembly GCF_031143425.1). Classification (NCBI taxonomy): domain Eukaryota; kingdom Metazoa; phylum Chordata; class Amphibia; order Caudata; family Salamandridae; genus Pleurodeles; species Pleurodeles waltl. The sequence goes on along the minus strand of NC_090444.1, from coordinate 175,502,416 downwards.
GAAATCTGGCAGTACCCATATTATGGCAGGTGGAAGACCACCAGCACTGGCGGTCTCCTGGTGCCCGTGGCTTCATTGGTCTTAAAGAAAGACCGACAAAGTCATAATGACCCCCCATAGTGAGCACAAAGTCCAGGGGTTCTCCAGATGCTTAACAGAGGCTAAAGTAGATAATACTAATGCTCTCATTTGTGGTAGTGTGGTCGAGCAGTTAGACTTATCAGAGGGTAGTGCAAAGCATTTGCTGTACACTCACAGACAGGAGAAGAAGCACACACTCAATGACTGATCCCCAGACCAATGGTTTTTAATATAGCAAAAATATATTTTCTTAATTTTATTTTTAGAATCACAAGATTCAAGTTGCAGCTGAGTACCTTAAATGTTCTGTATGTCACACAGGTATCAACAGTACTTTGTTTGAAATAGGTAAGTAATACAGTTTTTGAAATACTGGCAATAATCTGTTTTAAAAAATGGACACTACAATTTTCAGAAACAGTTCCTGGGGGGGAAGAAATGTTAGATCGTTTTACAGGTAAGTACAACACTTACAGTTTCAGTCTTAATGTTTTTAGGAAGTCCACTGGTTGGGGTTCAAGTTAACCCCAAACACCCACCACCAACAACACGGGCCGGCCGGGTTCAGAGGTCAAATTTGAGCAATTTTAATGTGGGCTCCTATGGAGATGGGAGTACCCGGAATCAGGCCTGCCTGTGGGTAAGTACTCGCGGTTTGGAGGGCAGACCAGGGTGGTTGAAATAGCACTGGAGGGGCCACACATAGGCACCAAACACACACCCTCAGCAGCACAGGGGGGGCCTCGTGCAGGGTGCAAACAGGACGTCGGGATTCCAATGCTGGTCTATGAGGAAACCCCAGGGATCACTCAGAGGCTGCAGGCGAGGTCCAAGGGGGTGTCTCAGGCACACAAAGTCAGACAGGGAGGAGGGACACATGCTGAATGTAGATGCACCGGGTGTCAGTTTCTCCAAGGGCTGGGGACTGCGGGTGCAGTGTGTCTTCAGGCATCGGATATCTTCATCCGGAAGTTCGCGGTCAGGGGGGTCCTCAGAATTCCTTCTGCAGGCGTCCTCGTGGAGGGGTGGAGAGGTCAACCCAGGGTGGGCACTTGCTCGCAATAGCCTGGGGACCCTCTCTTGCTGGGTGTAGCACCTGGACACAGGCCGCGGGCGTCGGGTGCACAGGGGTCAGGAGTCACGCATCCGGAGTGAGGTGGGAGTCCTTGGTTCTGGGTTTTTCTTAGACAGAGCTGCTGTCCTCAGGAGTTCGTGGTCCTTTTGGGTGTAGGGCAGTTCTCTGGAGTTGGGCATGTGTGTCTCTGGTCCCACTGGACGTGTCGCTGGTCTTTTGCAGGTTCTTTGAAGCAGGAAACAGGCTGGTAGGGCTGGGGCCAAAGCAGTTGTCGTCTTCCTTCTTCTCTGCTGGGGGTTTCAGCTAAGGAGTCCTTCTTGTTCTTCTCAGATCACCACGAATCTGATAAGCTGGGTTCAAGAAGCCATTAAATACAAGATTTAGGGGCGTTACATGGGTCAGAGGGCAGTAGCCAATGGTTACTGACCCTGAGGGTGGCTACACCCTCCTTGTGTCCACTCCCATTGGGGAGGGGGGCTCATTCCTATCCCTATTGGTCTCTGTCCTCCAAACCAAGATGGAGGATTCTGCAGGGAGGGGGTCACTTCAGCTCTGGACACCTTAGGAGATGTCCCAGCTGAAGTGGTCACTCCTCCTTGTTTTTCTTAAGTTTCCCGCCAAACTGGCGACCAAACCTTGGGCTTGGCCCAGGGGACAGGTAACTCTACTAGCTGGAGTGCCCTTGGGCACTGTAGCACGAGGCCTGAGCCTTTGAGGCTCACCGCCAGGTGTTACAGTTCCTGCAGGGGGAGGTGTGAAGCACCTCCACCCAGAGCAGGCTTTGTTTCTGGCTTCAGAGTGCACAAAGGCCCTCACCCCATGCCGTCAGAAACTTGTCTGCTAGTGGCAGGCTGGCACAGACCAGTCAGTCCTACACTAGAGGATTGGGTAAAATACAGGGGGCATCTCTAAGATGCCCTCTGTGTGCATTTTGTAATAAAATCCACACTGGCATCAGTGGAGGTTTATTGTGCTGATACCAAACTTCTGAGTATTCAGTGAAGCCATTATGGAACTGTGAAGATCGTAATGGCAAACTCCCAGATCATATATACTTAATACGGCCACACTGCATTTACAATGTCTAAGAATGGACTCAGACACGATAGGGGCATATTGCTCATGCAGCTATGCCCTCACCTACGGTATAGTGCACCCTGTCTTAGGGCTGTAAGGCCTGCTAGAGGGGTGATTCACCTATGCCACAGGCATTGTTTTGTGGGCATGGCACCTTGAGGGGGATGCCATGTTGACTTTGCCTTTTTTCTCCCCACCAACACACACCATCTGCAATGGCAGTGTGCGTGTGTTGGGTGAGGGTTCCCTTAGGGTGGCACAACACATGCTGCAGCCCTTAGGGACCCTCCTTGGTCACAGGGCCCTTGGAAACTCTGGTGCCTTTTTCAAGGGAGTTATCCGTGTGCCAGAGGTGTGCCAATTGTGGAAACAATGGTACATTTTTAGGGAAAGAACACTGGTGCTGGGGCCTGATTAGCAGGATACCAGCACACTCTCAGTCAAGTCAGCATCAATATCAGACAAAAAGTGGGGGGTAACTGCAACAAGTGCCAGTTTCCTAAATCTGCCAAAGCAGGCAACAAAGCGTAATCCAGAATGTGCTAAGTGTCTGTGAAACATTGTAAAATCCTGTGGGATCACAGAAGGCAGTTGTTGAACCTAGACATTGAGGTTAACGAGGTGCCCCTCAGAAAGTACCCTTTTCTTTCCCGGCAGAGCTCCCAGTATAGTTCTGGATTTGACAGCTACTCTAATTCTGTAACAGAAATGAAAGCCCAGTCAGCAGTAGATTCATCAGCCTAAGGAGTTTGGAGTGAATATTAGTACATTAGATCTGCTTACATATAATATTTACATGAGACTACATTATTTCCACCAGGTTATCCTTGGCAGGACAAGAGTGTGAATTTGTCAGAAACACCCTGCAGCTGCCCTTACACAGAAACTCCTGATTTGTGCGATTTTGTGTCAGATTTACCTAGTTTTATCTTCAAGCAGGGAAGGCTCATCCCTAAGAGCATGGGGGCAGTGACCTCTCCTACTGTGAGCCATTACATCACAGCCAGTCACATTACTCACATATTTTCCCTTACAACAACTTTGGTTTGATTTGATTTATATTTCTAGAGCGCAACAACTACCCATAGAAATCAAGGCACTATATTCACAGCAGTCTGATACAGGCCTATGGCAAAGCATCTAAATATGACAGTAGGAACTGCCTAAATAGTGTACAACTACATTTTAAGTGCCTTCCTAAAAGACAAATGTTGATTTATCATGGTCAATGACTGGGGGAGGGAATTCCAAAGCCTGGCAGCAGCAGTCGAGAAGGCTCTGCCCCCCTATCTATTCTTGCACACTCGAGGCAAGATAACCTTATTGCAATAAGCAGAACAGAGATTTCTGCCTGGGATGTACCGGTGAAACATCTCCCTGATTCCAGCTGGACTTGCATAGTGGAGAGCCTTGTGTACAATACAGATAGCCTTAAACTTAATCAGTTTAATAATAGGGAGCCAATGCAGCATATGCAGTCCTGCAGCAGCAGAAAAGTGCTTCGGATAATTCATCCTGGCAAGGGTGTTCTGTGGTACCTGCAATTTTGCTTGAATACGGATATTAGAATCCAGATACAGGTCATCACAGTAATTCTTTCTGGACATGACCAGTGCCAGAGCCACCCACTTTCATGCTGAGAGAGGGGTATAGGAAAACATTTTCTTTAGCTTCCTTATAAACCAGAAAGAGGTCACTACTGTACAGTTGGCCTGACCTATAAGTGAAAGTTCGCTGTCAAGGATCACCCCAAGATTCTTGGCCTTTTCTGCAGGAACAGGGAGAGTACAAAAAGTGCCCGGCCACCAATTGTCATTCCAAATGAAGGAATGGACCTCAAAGAGCAACACCTCAGTCTTTTCTCCATTAAGTTTGAGAAAATTCCTTTCCAACCAATCTGCGACTGCAGACATAAAGCACAAGAAGTTATCTGTGGTAGCGCTGCGTTCTTAGGAATTGACACAAAGATCTATGTGTCATCAGCATATGATATCGCATACAGTCCAAAAGAATGAATAATGGTAGCAAGTGGAGAAACATACAAATAAAACAACGTAAGGCTCAAAGATAAGCCCTGAAGTACTTCACATGACAAAGAGAAGGCCTCAGAGTAATGGTGCTTAGCAAACCCCCTTTTGAGAACGACCCTTAAGTAAGGAGGACAATAAAGCCAGAGTCCTGTCTGTAATACCCATTTTCTGGTGGTGTTCAACCAGTATAGAAGGGGAGATGGTATTGAAGGCTGCGGACAAATTGAAAAAGATTGGTGCCCCAGTTAATGTAATGTAATGTAAAAGGAATTTATAGAGTGCACAGCTTCTCCCAAGGGAGCGCCACGGGGCTAATTAACAAGGACTGCCAAAAAGCACAAAGGACAGAAGTAGAACTATCAGGTTAGGCATAAAATAGGTGGGACTTCAGCCCTTTCCTAAATGCTGGGGGGCAAAACATAGATTAGCCTGAAGAGAACTCCTTTATTTAGCCGTCAGGAAGGAGAAGTATCTCCCATTGAGCCTAGTCTTCTAAATGCCTAGTGCTAGCCTCTGGGAACTAGATCTAAGAGATCTAGTATGACTGTAGGCCTTCAGTCTGCATCAAAATACCGAGGACCCTTGTTCTCCAGTGCCCTAAAGGCAAAGGTTAGCGCCTTAAATTTGACTCGATGTATAGGAAGCTAGTGCATCTGGCAGAGATGTGCAGACACCGATTGACAAAGCGGGACCTTGAGAAAGAGGTGAGCTGCAGCATTTTGAATAATCTGCAGTCGATGCAATATGAAATCTGGCAAGCCCAGGTAGAGACTATTAGTGTAATCTAGTTTGGCGGTGACTAAAGCATGGACAATCGTCTTCCGGGAGGTCACTGGAACCAGATGTAACATCCTTCTAAGGGTAGCAAAACAGCTGACAGAGACAAATTTGATCTGGGGTTCAAATGACAGAGCTGAGTCAAATTTGACACCCAAATATCTGACACATGGGAAGGGCGCAGGGGAATCTCCCAGCTCCGAAGGACACCAGCTAAGAGATCCAGGGGTTGTGCTGATGCCATAGAAGAGGTTTTCCGACTTATCAGAATTAAGTGTAAGACAGCTTTTTCTCAGCCAGTCTCTGAGAGCTTTGATGCCCTCCCTAAAGGCCTCGAGGGAGACAGATCCTTATCCTAGAAGGATAGTATATGCTGAGTGCAGTCAGCATATGAAATGACCTTCATGCCACAGGCTTCAACCAGCTTGGCCAGGAGTCCTAGGTAGATATTAAAAAGTGTAGGACTCAAGGCCAAGCAGTGGGGCACTCCGTACATGAGAGGCTTGGTGTCAGAAACTTAGGGGTGGGGGAGAAAAAACACCTGAGATCTGTCCTCTAGATAAGATTTAATCCGGGCAAGTGAGTTTCCCTGGATTCCAATCTTCGGTAGTCTATCCAGCAGGATGGGATGTGAAACAGTGTCGAAAGCTGAAGGCAAGTCTAAAAGGATAACCATAGCTGATGTGCTCCAAGTCAGATTGAGCTTGACAAACTCCGAAACCTCCAGTAAGGCTGCCTCAGTACTATAGTCTGGTCGGAAGCCTAGCTAAGTATCATGCAGGAGGGCATTAAATTCCAGGAATAGACAGATCTGTTTATTGACCACCTTATCCAGCATCTTGGCAGCTGCAAAAAGAAGAGCAATTGGTCTAAAATGACTGAGGAGCTGATTATGATATCAGCAGATGGGAAGACCCTTCAGTTGAATTTCTGACAGGGAAGTTGCCGCCTTACTGGCTACATCCCCACCAGCCCCATTCTGACTTTGCCACTTTGCTGACAGGCGGAAACCAAGGCGGAGACAGCGGTTATTTGGCAGTCCAACCGCCAAACTCTCAATTTGGCACTTGGACCGCCAGACGGGCAGTGGTCATGACCGCCACCGTGAGTCTGGTAGGCTGTTGACCGCCAGACTCCTAATGAGGGACTAAGTATTAAGGGATCTGCATTTGTTTTTTTTTATAGTAATGGGAGAAGGAAGGCCTGCTTCAACTTCTTCACAACAGTGGATGACACCAAGGAGTAATTCAGTAGTCTGTTAAGAATAGGATTCAGAATTGGCAAGACTGACTTAAGAATGTCTGGGGGACTGCAGTCCTGGGGAGAGCTGGACTTACAGTTAGCCAGTAATCAGAGCGGAATCAGCTTGAAATCCCTTAACACTGGGCCAGTAGAGGGCAAGATTTCTAGGGTAGCTTTCACTACACACTCATTGGAAAATTGATCAAAGATTGTTTTGATCTTGTTAGCGAAGAACTCAGCCAGCACCTCACACAGGGGAGAAGAAGGTGTTAAAGAGTTTTGTATAGTCCTTGGAGAGAGAAACGCGTTAATGATGCTGAATAAGGCCCTTTGGTTTGTTTGTAGCAGCATCAATAGAGGATTAATAAACTCTTTCTGAGCTCTGATGGCAGATTTGAGGCAAATGCTTTTTTATACAGTACACCAGTTTTGCATCCCTTTTATAAGCAGACCGCCACACATGTTCCACTCACTTACAGTGTGCCGTCTCCTCGCGCACGGCTTCAGAGAACCAGGGGGCAGAATGCCGAGAATGATTCTGGGATATAGCTCTTACCAGGGCAACACAGTCTAGAGCTTCCATGAGCCAATAGTCAACAAGCTGTAGGTCCCTGTCAACAGGATCAGTAAGAGTTAAAGGGATCTCCATTAAAGTTTCTCCAAGCTGTGCTTGGGTGATTTGACGCCTTGATCTGCCCAGCTTCAGGAGAGGAGTCGCTTGTTCACTGAATATTTCACAGACAATCGTAAAGGGAATTAAGAAATGGTCGGACCGAGCTAATTCAATGGCCAGCTTCACATGGATGGTTAGTGAATGAGGGAAAATTAGGTCCAAAGTGTGATTCAACTGTATGAGTGGAACCATTTACATGGTGTTCTCAGTTAAAGCCCTCAAGGGTGTTTACAAATTGTGATGCACTAGGACGGTTTGGGTCATCAACGTGAAGATTAAAATCTCCCAGGCCTAAAAAGTTGGAATGCAAAATAGAGATTTGGCCCAAAGAGTCCACAAGCACAGCCAGGGAGTCTATAAACTAAAGCTCTGGACAATGTAAAGGTCAAACTGAGGGAAATGGAGAAGGTAAGTCCTTCCATGGGACCACGGCCTAACAGCTTTGTGGTGGTACCGCTCAACTTATCACTGCACACCACCCGATTCCCCCACACAGCCGATAAGTTCTATTGCTGAATTGAATAGAAAAAGCCTGGAGAGTGGCAAGAGCAATGTCAGGTAAAGAAGAATCAGGAACTCATGTCTCCATCAAAAAGAGAAGATCAAGCTTACGCTCCACAAGTAAGCAATATATATCTAGTGAGTGTTTAAGAAGCAACCGGCAGTTTAGTAAACCTGCAACAACATTATATAGGTGCTTCAGCACTAGACAATGTGGGCCGGGTGGGGACCAGCTTGGGCACACAGGCCAGATTATGAATATCAAAACCACAGGCAGCACATTTAAAAATAAATTATTTTCAATGGTTACAACAGGGGAACCTGGATTAGGGTAGTCTGTGATTCTCCATTACATACACTTGTCTTAATTCTCTACCAGAGACTTTTAAACAGCAAAGGGAAGACATTACTAATTTTAGCAGGTGATATGCCTTTGAACCGAGTGACTATAGAATGGTAAAAAAAAAAAGAGAATCAGGCATGGGATCCACACCATACATAAGAGGGAGATCAAACATTGTAAGCAAAAGGGGTCGAGTTGGCTAATCTAACCCTGGCATATGGCCTGCGGGTATGCTACAGCAGAATGAAATCAGCCCTATCTAGACATTATACCTTCGACAATGGTCTGTGCAAGAGCATAATCAACTATATAATAGTGGATCTCCTCAGCTGGCACATTGCTGTTGATATGTCATGACAGAGTGCCCTGGAAGTGACTATCACCCTATACTTTCTTAATTGTCATGCCAAGCCTTTATCTTGCTGCCTAGGAAATCTGCGGGCTCTAGTAAAAATACTCGGACATATATACTAAACATTAGGAAAATAATAAAGTGGAACCAGTTGTTTGTATCCACTGCCCTTTTTTTGCCACTACTCGACTTCCAGCTAAGTTTGAAAATGCATATGTCAATTTTCAATAATACATCTGAACAATTCTCTAAGCCTAGTGTCCATTGTTTGATCTCCGCACATGGAGGACACCCTTGGTTGGACAAAATTAGCAGACGCACAATGGAATCTTTACTTATGGTCTTAAAAAGTAGAGCTGGAGCAGTAATTAGAGACAGTAGAGCAATTTAAACATTTATTGAACAGTAAAAAAAAAAGGAGAACGTTCTACATGGCAAAATCTTAAGAAAGCTGCCAACTCGAAGAGTTCAGAAACCTTTGGGCATATTATCGACCATGGCAGAAAACACCATTTGGCAAAACCTGAAGTTCATATTTCTAAAGATCGCTGCTCTGATCGCTTTTCAGGGTTATACTGTGATTGGTTGGCACCTGCGGGGGGAGGTTGGACATTGGAGTTGCTCTGGGGAGGTCTAAAAAAAAAACTGCCTGTTTCACACTAAATGAAATCCAGGCTGCTATGAATGTCCAAAGGAGGGGAAATGCTCCCGTTCCTGATAGGGTTCCTGCTGTTTTATATAAATCAGATCCCATCCTATGGGGTTGCTACTTTTTTTGTTTAATGCCACATTATGAGGGACTTTTATACACCATTTTGGTTTTGTGCTGAAATAGTACCAATATTTAAGAAGGGGGATGGATGTGATTCCTGCAACTATTGCCTAATCAGCCTCCTGGATAACCTATAAAACAGTTTGCCACTATAGCAGTAGCACACCAGAGCGCAAGCACCTCAAGGATGCATTTGGTGATGTACTGAGTTATTCAGAAAGATTAGTCTTGGGCTGGTTCAGGTGTGTTAGGAGCATGCTGGGTGGGGAAAATTGATCTTTCACATCTTTGGGACTACCCCAATATGATATGCTTGATAGTGCATCAAACATAAGTTCAGCATATAAACTATAGCCTGAGGTAAGGCGGTTGTTCAATTCCCACCCAGGCAGCCAGATCAGGGAATTCTTACTGCTTAAAAGCATGTTTAAATTCAAGTCATTTTTAAAGGATGCCACACGAATATTAACTAAAACTTTGGCCCATATTTATACTTTTTTTGCGCCACGTTTGCGTCATTTTTTTATGCAAAAGTGGCGCAAACTTATAAAATACAATTGTATATAGCCACCGCCACACAAAGCCAGGCGGAAAAGAAACAAATAGAAGGAAACACTCTCCAGAGGTCCACAAAACGTGCAGTGGAAGCCATGGACAGAGAGCTGCAGATCATGCCAGCCTTGCTCCTTGCCATATATCTACACGACCAGGAACGCCGACGAAGACGACGATGGTAAGTACCGCAACCTACAAAACAAGGGAGGAAAGGGGAAAGTTACATACCCACCCACTCCACCCACCCCGCAAAGCCCCCCCAACCCTTCCCAGTAGCAATAGTCAGACACCCCACATCAAGAGGGACCTACCCGACCGAAGGCCACTGCAACTTGGCCATAGGACATACAATAGCACCACAGCCATAAATTATTTAAACAAACACCAGGGTGGAACTGCGTGCACCCCAAACACAGGCCACATAGAAACTTTATTCAGTAGCTCTGTGAGCTAAATGATGCTAACAGGGCCAATGGCCAGTCCATAAACAGTCAATTGTCCTTGGCCACAACTGGCCACACCTGACTCCCACAAGTGCTGGGTACTCCACTCAACGGGGCACCATAGGGGGATCCAGGCACCTCACGGAATGGGGGTAAGGGAGGTGGGGGTGGAGATTTACGACGGGGTGGGACTTAGACTTGCGTGAGGAGGTTGGAGGGGGATGGGCTTCTCCTTTGAAGGGGGTGGGGGCTGTTTGGCTCGGGCAGGGCAGGATGCCTTAGGCTCTGAGCGGGCCTTCTTCTTAACTGGAGAAGGGGCACTGGAATGGGAAGGCTGGACTGGGGTAGGCTGCGATGTGGAAGGAGCGGAAAGGGCAAGGAGGCGGGCACGTTTCGGGGGCAAGACGGGATGGGCCAGTGGGTTCGAACAGGTCTACACGGGAGAAGAAATGTTCTTGGGGAGCAATTTGGGTGGGTGTGGATGAGGGCATGGGAGTGGAGGCAGAGGGACTTGATGTATGGGGTGTAGGTGTGCGTGTAGTGGGTGCCGGTGACTGCTCAATATGCTGTGGTGTGGTGGATGTCTGATGGGTGGGTGTCTTGGTGCGTTTGAGTGTTTTCGGAGGTGGGGGATGGAAACAGTGGGAGAAGACAGACAGCTGGTGTCGATGTATGTTGGGAGGGTGTCTGCAAGTCGGGTGTGGTGTATGGGGTGCATGTATGGCTGTCTGCTATTGTGGTGAGTGCAGGAAGAGGAGCAGTAACAGTGAGTGAAGGTGCAATGCATGAGGGTGTGCATGTAGAGGGGACAGACAGGGATGCAGAAGAGGCTGGCACACTGGGGGAAGTGGATGTTGTTGTGTGAGCAGGTGTCTGTTTGCTGTGTGAATGCTTGTGGTGGGATGTGTGGTGCTTGTGTTTGGAAGTGTGTTTCTTGTGTGTTGATGTGCTTGACTGCGAGTCTGAATGTGTGCCTTGGACAGGTTGACGGAGTGGGGTGCTGGAAGGGGTAGAGGAGGTTGGAGGGGGGACGGAATGGCAAGGGAAACTGACTGCTGTCCAAGAGGGGGCCAGAGCCTGAAAAGATCTCTGTAGGGCAGACATGGCACTGTGAATGCCATCCAGATAGGCATTAGTCTGCTGCACCTCTGATGCTAGCCCCTGGATGGCGTTGACAATTGTTGTCTGCCCTACAGAGATGGTTCTCAGGAGGTCAATAGCCTCCTCTGTGAGGGCAGCAGGGCTGACTGGGACAGGGGGGGAGGTGCCTGGGGCGAAGGAGATGCCCACCTTTCTGGGTGGGCGGGAACAGGCAATTCGGTGGGTAGCAGAAGGGAGGGTGGTGGCGGAAGACCCCCATCGGAGGAGGTTTCAGAGTCATTGCCCCCTGTGGTAGTAGCCTCCCCTGTGGAAGTTCCCTCGCCCTCCCACCCACTGGTCCCCTGGCCATCCATTGTCTCTGCCTCGGAGGATCTGTGGGCCGATGTCTCCCCACTAGCCGGTGCCTCAGCTCCCTCGCCTGATGTTGATGCTGTACCAGACACACAAAAGAGAACAGGGATGGGGAGACAAAACAGGAGAGACACTTGTAAGTAGCTGAATGCTGATACACAATGGCCAGACATACACCTACTCAGCAGACACACCCAACAGGCAGCACCGTGCACTAGGCCCATGACCATGGCCCTGACTACTTAGCAGTATACTGACCTACACCCATATCCTGTCATTGCATTGAAGCTGAGGTAGGTGAAACCTGACAGGAACACCCTACACCCTTTGGGGAGCAGACAGTAGCTGGGCACCAGTCAAAAACCCTGCTCTAAGCACCATGAGCCCTATCACACGCACACACACACACTCATCCTTCCAGACTGAAGTATGGGCTGTGAGTACTCACCCCCTTGTGACTGCTGTGCAGCCTTCAAGCGCCCATCCAGGTCTGGGTACGCCACCGCCAGGATCCTTCGCATGAGGGGGGTCAGTGCCCAATGGGCACACCTACCACGTTGGGAGGACTACCCGAGCTGGGCCTCACTGATCTTCCGCGCCCAGCGCCGCAGGTCCTCCCACCTCTTATGACAGTGGGTGCTCCACTGGTTGTAGACCCCCAGGGTCCGTACCTCCTTGCCGATGGCATGCCAATGTGCCCTCTTCTGGTGGGCGCTGACCTAGTAGGGAGACACAGAGAAGAAACACAGAGGTCAGGCACATGCACGATGGCAATAGCTGGCTGATTGTTAGACATAGGACAGACAGTACTCCCAGACATGCAGGACAGTGGCACGCAGCATTCCAAACCCGGACTCACCTGTACCTCTGGCCGGCCGAAGAGTCTGCCATACAGCAGCAGGGCCCCTTCCACCACTTTCTCCAGTTCTTCATGGGTGAAGGCCGGGGCCCTTTCCCCTGCACCACGTGGAACATCTATAGCCAGAGGCAGGCCACAGCCATACACAGAGTGGAGTACTTGTCCGCACAGGATCAGGGAGTCAAGTGATCACACGATGACGAACGTGCGTACGTTCCATGGCAGAATGCACCGTCACCACCGGCGGCGATCATGATACGCCAGGATTCCCCATTGGCATCCATGTTAGCCAATGAGGGTGCGAACAGCGGTCAACACCACCGAACGCTGTGACGTCAAACGCTAGCGGTCTTAGGCCACTTCCACAACAAAGGGGCAGAACTACATCGGGCAGACATTTTGCCATCACCTACGCATCTTGAAATTCACATTACTCACAATGCTGGGCCTACTAGCCACATGAAGCACCTATGTCTCTATTCATAGAGTATATAATCACACATGATTTACTCCGTTCATTCTTAGTTATGTCAATGTACATCTGCCAGGTTGCAGTTATTGTACAGACACTACTATGAAGAATGCTGGGAATGTGTTTAGCAAATATGTCAGTGTATGTGTGCACATGACACCTTGTTCTTACCCCTCACAGGTACCGACCCTTGTGGCGAGGAAGGGCACCATCTGTGTACAGACCACTTGTGGATATGGGGACCATGGTGGAGCGTCAGATCATTATCACTTACAGACTCACACGTGCAACTATTCAGGACCTATGTGCATTACTGGATCCTGCACTGACTTCCGGAAATCATAATCAGCATGCCATTCCAACTGAGGTGCAGGGGCTCTCCGCACTACATTTCCTGGCCACAGACTCTTTTCAATGACAGTGGGCATGGGTGCTGGTTTCTTACAGCCAATGTTCAGCCAGGTACTGACAAGATTTCTGAATGCATTTGTACAACATCTGCAATCCTATGTGCGATTCCCCCAAAGTGCTGAGCTCCCTGCCATCAAGTCAGACTTCTATGCCTTTGCAAACATTCCCCATGTTATTGGTGCCATTGATGGAACCCACATACCCATCATCCCCCCAAAGAGTGAGTGAACAGGTGTACAGAAACAGGAAGAACTTTCACTCCATGAACATCCAATTGGTATGTACTGCAGACCAGTATATATCCCATGTGAATGCCATGTTTTCGGGTTCAGTCCATGATTCATTTGTTTTGAGGAACAGTAGTGTGCCTCAAAAGATGGAACAACTCCAAGAGGACAGAGGGTGGATCATAGGTAAGTGAGCCTGTCACTAACTGACACATTGCAGAAAAACAGCCTGTCAGACTAAGGACATTCCAATGACAACTCTGTATTGACCATTTCTCTAGGTGATTCTGGCTATCCAAAGTTGCGTTGGCTCCTGACACCAGTGAGGAATCCCAGGACAGATGCAGAGAGGAAATACAGTGAGGCCCATGGACGTACTAGGAGGGTGATAGAACGTACTATAGGTCTCCTGAAGGCTAGATTCCGGTGCCTACATATCTCTGGCAGTTCCCTGGCCTATGGGCCTGATAAGGTGTGCAGGATAGTTGTGGCGGGCTGCATGCTGCACAACATGGCAGTGAGACATTCAATCCCCCTTTTGGAGGTGGAGGGTGCTATAGGTCCTGATCTGTTACCTCAGAGAGGTGAGGAGAGTGATGGTGAGGATGAGGATGAGGAAAGGGTAGATGTCAATTCCAGAATCCAACTAATACAACTCTACTTCCAATAACTGTCTGGGACTTCAGCCTGTATATGTGGTTAGTGACTGATATTGTAAGTGTGCCATGTCAACTAGGGGGAATTGGTCATGATATGCGAGTCATGGACCTCTTCAGCATGGTACAGACAGACAATATATGCATTCCCTTCTTGACTATTTTGAAACACACTGTACCACCACCATGCACAATTTGACAATAAAGTTTATCCCTGCCTGTTGCATCATTACTCCACTTTGTTCAACATTGAAGACACGGGACAGTGTTACAGGTGAGATATGTTGTTTATTGGTGGAATACAGTGAAATGTGCTATGTACAGTGATGGAAGTCATAATTGTTGGGTGTCCTCAAAACCGACTTGGTTGCAGCCGTGTTTGATATCATAGGTGGGTCCTATTTGTAGTTTAGTACTTTATTTAGCCCTCAGCGAAGTGCAGTTGGTGAATGGGTGGGATGGTTGCTTGGCAGTAGTAGCAGTGTCAATTGTTGGAAGGGGGCTTGTTCTTAGCTGGGTTTCCAGTGCCATATCTTGGCCTGAGACTACGTTTGGGTGCCTGCTGTGGAGCTACTTGGGGTGACATGGTTGGCCTTTGTGATTCCTAGGAGGGTATTTCCTGTGCTGTTTCAGCTGCTTGGGACACTGTTGCTGGTTGTTCAGGTTTGTTGTGGTGGCCTCTTGTCCGGTGTGGGTGTCTGAGGGTTTGTTGACCAACTGCAGCAGTGCTCCAGCAATGGTGACCATTTTGGCATTGTGTTCTTTCCACTGCTCCATGGCCTGTTGGTGGTGTTCCAGCTGCATCCTCTGACTTTGCTCCAGGGTGGTTACAATCTGTGCCAACCTGTCTTGGGTATGTTGGTATGCCCCCAATACCTCTGCAATGACGTCCTGGGCTGCTGCATCTATCCGGTGCCCTACCCCCTGACCCACTGAGGCACTTGACCTTGCCCTGGCCCCCTGTGCCTTTGTCCCCTGCGCAGGTCTTGACGTGCCACTGGTACTGGGGCCCTCGTCTTCGTGCATGTTGGGGGTGGGAGACTGTGGCCTCTGTTGCTGTGTTCCACCTGTTTGTGCCCTGGGTCCACTGGTGTGGGCACCCCTCCCCTGGCCTGCTAGTCTTGACTGGGTGTTAGGGGTGACAGTGTTTTCCTGGGTGGGGCTGCTGCATGGTGAGCATCCAGGGCTGTGTGAGGGGCCTGTCTGCTCATCAGTGTCCAGGGATCCTTCACTAGGTTCCTATGATGTGCCTCTGTTTCCCTGGAATGCTGTGGCACTCCTTGTCCCCTCCATTAGGGTTGCATGGGTGGTGGTGCCTGTTGGGGGACATAGAAATGTTTGTTACATATGCATGAGGGTTTGAGGTGGACTGTACTGTGCAATTTAGTGCTGGTGTGCCTTTCAGTGTCCTTCAGGGGTGCCTTTGTGAGGTGGACATTGCATTTAGTGGCAGTGGTGGCGTTACATTGTGGTGGGGGTTATTATTCCATTGTGGGTACGTGCAGGGGTGGGTGGCTGTGCACAGCTAGAGTGATGTGGGCCTGGTAGTGAGTTGTGGGTGATGCAGGGTGGTGGATGTGCTGGGTAATAGCTGGGAGGGGTGTGGGTCTAGGTGGGTGTGGGTGGGGTGGGGTGGTGCATGCATTACAGGTATGGTGTATATGGGGTAAATGTAGACGACTTAACCAAGTCCATTCCTCCAGTGAGTCCAGTAAGTCCCTCTGGGTGCAGGATGGCGAGCACCTTCTCCTCCCAGTCGGTGTAGTCGGGTGGTGTGGGTGGCGGTCCTCCCCCAGTCTTCTGCACTGCAATGTGGTGCCTGGATGCCATGGCCCGGACCTTCCCCCAGAGGTCGTTCCATCTCTCGCGGATGTCGTCCCTGGTGCGAGGATGGTGTCCCACTGCATTCACCCTGTTGACAATGGTCTGCCACAGCTCCATTTTCCGGGCGATAGGTGTGTGCTGCACCTCGGAACCGAATATTTGTGGCTCCACTTTTAGGATCTCGTCCACCATGGTCCTTAGCTCCCTTTCGGTGAAGCGTGGATTTTTTTGGGGGGGACATGGTGAGGGTGGTGGATGGCGTCAGGACTGGGGACGGTGTTTGGGTGCTCCTGTGTGGGTCGCTATGCATGTCCTGTCTGCTGGCGTTCTCTGTCTGGCACTGGTGCTCTTCGTCTTCTGGTCCTGGTTTCCTTGCAAGGGATTGTGGGGTGTGTCTGGTGGTGTTTTATGGTGTTCTGGATGTGTGTCAGGTGTGTGGGTGCTAAGCCTAGCCAATGTGTGCACTGGTTGCTGTTGGGCCCACTTGCCGCCCATGGCGGTCGCAGTCGCCAATGGTTGTCCGGCCTCCACTGTCCGCTGAGGTGATTTGTGCATCATTATTTGGAGGGCGGGATGTGGGTGTGCTTGGCGGTGGTGGGGTGGGCCAGGATTCCCGCCGATAGGGTCCTGGCGGGGAGTGGTGGTGTGGGAATGTTTGGCGGGGTTGGGTTTTTTGTTCATTATATGGCGGGTTTCCATTCGCCGCTGCTGCCAGGATTCTGTTCACCGCCGCCACGGTGATCGACGGTCTTTCCCGCCATGTTCAGAATGACCGCCCTAATGCTTGGGAACATTCCATGTTTGCTAGCCATGGGAATTTGTACTGAAAAGGTATGAATCCAGTACAAATACTGTGCTAAATAGCACACACTCATCTCTTAACCAGGGTGTGAGGTTGTGCACCACACAAGGAAACCAGTTTGTGTGCCACCGAATGGAATAATACCAGCAGCAAGACAACCTCTTTAGATACGTCACTGTGCCACGTTTCCCGCTTGTGCTGCACAGGAAATGTGGATGTTGCTCTATGTTGCGTGAAAAATGTGTAAATTGAGGCCTTAATACCTTAAATATGGAAGCAACGTGCACTCCATGTTTCCTGTAAGATTTGCTCGTGCTCTTCTTTTTCTCAGCGGCTAGTTCTTTCCCAGGAGCGTGAATCCCACTCCATTCCTAAAGAGAAAGCATCCCGAAAGGAACATTTCTCTTGTTCCTGGTGCAGCAAAAGAAGGCAATCTAGTGCAGAAGAGAGCCTTCTGGTGTTCCATAATTTCCTTGAAGGAGGGCAGTGTGACGTTAGGAGCAGGTGACTATCTGCTACACCGCCTGCTGGAGTTAAGTGTATTACATTTATATGTTATTGCACCTAACACCTCTACATGCCCTTTCCTTCCAACTTCTCTCATTATTGCCAGGCGCTACACGCTGGCTTGCTTGAAATGACTTAAGATTTTACCTGCATTAACATGTCAACAGGCTGCAGAGGAGACACATGTGGTTGCAATAAAAAGCCACATCAATCAAGCTTACTTCCCCTTCCCTTCAAACCATCACGTTGACACTTGAAATCTGAACAACCCTCCATGTGTTGAGAAGTTACATGTAATGTTACATAAGTATAGGTAAGTATTTTAAAGGTTCTTCTCATATGTCTTAGTGGTAATATGTGTTGTTTTTGTTTAGTACTCCCACAATCAAGAGCATGACCACAGGCCTCCGAGATCCCTAGATGTAAAACTGCAGAAAGGCACTACAACGCACTCTCTTTTGTGCATCACATATGCATGCATTTTATCCGGTAAATCGTCTAATTTGATGACCTTATCAAAGAATAGGGGCACAACTTGTTAAAACAATCTTTGCGACCCAATAATATCTGTTTCCTTCCATTAATGTCATTACATTCATTGCATTTTACTAGTTTGCAGTGGCAGAAGAAAAAGTTGGTAGACATGAAATTAGAAAAGTGAGGTTTATGTTTGAACACACAACACATCATCTATGAAATCACTATGAGATCCACATATAAAGAATGCTAGCGTGGAAGTGCATAGTTTGCTAATTAACCTTTGCATTACTTAATGTCTGCTTTATAGCATAGCAAGTACCCACACTAATATCCTATGGAACATGATCCATAATTCAGGGCATGTGCTATATTGCACATGGTCTCTGGCCTTTATATAGCTGATTTAACAAGGCATGTCACCCTTGGCGTGGTGAACCAGACATCCATGCCCATGCCAGGTTAACCTGATTGTTAGTTGGGCTACCCTACAGTCCGCATGAGCAGCTACCACGGAGACAAGATGGTCAGTGTGCAGATTAGGGAAGGTGTGATATTTCCATACTTGCAATGTGCGACATTTTGGAGTCCTATTTGTGACCCTATTTCTAACACTTCGTAAAATGCTGAGCAAAATATGGTTGTGCTGTTTTTGAAATATTATTGTCTTGAACTGGGAAAACAAAAGTTGTCACAATCCACATCCTGTGCTCAAACCATTTGGCTCTTGAGGTACAAAAAACAGATCAGTGATGCATGAACACTGGGCTTTCTCCGCAGCTGCAGTCAGGTTTTGCATTTCCCATCCCTTCAGTATATAAGAGGAATCTAATTTGCTGATAAAAAAAATAATTCTTAGAAACCTGTCTTGATAACTAATGAGTTGTAATGGTCTTCACTTAGCTAGTTCTTTTTAGTGATGTTTCACTAAGACGATTGAGAACTTTTTCAGCCATAATCGAGGCCACACATCACCCCACAGGTTGCAGCCATGACATTTCAGTAATTCCTTTCCCTAATCTAGACCTCTCCCGTCATTCTGCCTCAAGCAGCACAGTTAATTGGTGCCGTATTGGATGCATACCTAACAGCTCATTATACATCCAGAAACACAAGGACAGGAAGGAGGGCGTGCTACTAATTCAATTTTACAGATCAGTGAACCTTTCCCTTTTGAAACTTTCTTCAATTCTTACTTTACCACCCTGAGTGTCACCACTGTTTTTAAGTCTGGCCTTTGAAGCAGCTTCAGCTTTCATGCCAGAATATCCTTTCTAAAAAATAATTGTAATACAAATACATAGAGGAGCTTTTGGGCATTACGCTTCATCCATTGGTCTGTTGAAATACAATTTCGCTTATGCCCACCACAGCACAGAGCGAGGGGATCGGCTGTATTTGATTTTGATGAAAATCAGATATGAAGAAAATGTTTCTGATGTCGTCGAACCATTGTTGACAAATCTTTCCTTTAGAATGGCTGTCACCAGATTGACAAAAAAACTTCTGAATCCATTATTAAAGAAGTTTACTTCATTATGTCTAATTTGATTCAAGACCACCTTCCCTGCCTTACATGCCCCTTGTGAATATTACCCCTCCCACTTTACTCAGTTCTTTTGAAACAAAACCTTTGCTTAGTTTCCACTTCACTCCCTGTTTTATGTTTTTACAAACCGTTTACTCCTGCTCCCAATTTACTCCTTTTATATACAATTCACTCCCATTTTGACTCTACTCTGATTTGATTTCAACAAAACCCTTACTCCCACTCCAGCTTTACTTCCTTTTTTCAAACTGCTTACTGACCCTCCAGCTTTACTGCTATATTTTTACAAACCCCTTACTTCCATTTTACTTCTTTTTCAATCCCACTTTACTCCCTCTTTACAAACTTCTTAATCTCATTCCTGCTGTGTTCCATTTTTTTAAACCTGTAATCCCCTTCCTTCTTACTCTCTCTTCCACTTTACCACGATTTTTCAACAAACTCTGGGGCAGATTTATGAAAAGTGGCGCTCCCCCTAAGCGTCCACCTAACGCCACCATGTTTGTGCCATATTTAATATATGGCACACCATGGTGGTAGTTGGGAAACTCGCGTCAGATGTTTTGACACTAGTTCAGCGCTTAGCAGGATTAGCGTAAAAAATTCAGACGCTAATCCTGCAAAGCAGTCAGAGGCTCATTGAAACCAATGTAAGCCTTCTTTTAATGCCTCCTCTGAGCAGGCGTTAAAAGTGTGCAAAATCATGACGCAAAGAAATCTCTCAGCAAAGCAGACAGTGCGCATTCCGACGGTGCTGGCCAGGGAGCTCCTGCATTGCCCATCCCAATTGCATGGGCAGTGCAGGGCCCCCCCATGGCCCCTGGCACTGGCTTTCCATCAGCCTTCCGTTGGCAGGGTACCCGCCATGAAAAGGCTGTGGAAAGCTGAGTTGTGATCAGCCAGGCAGTGCTGAGTCCAACACCACCCTGGCTGAGTACAACTCTGGTCACCATCACCACGTCGGAAACCATATTCCTGGCAGGCACGGCAGTCTTTAGGTGGTCTGTCAACCAGGGTTGTAATGTGGTGGTCGGACCACCACAGTTTTGTTGGTCAACCATCACCACAAGGCTGGTGGTTCTTGGTCCGCCATCCTTATAATCAGGCCCTTAGACTCTTTCTTTACTCCTTTTTTTAAACAAATAATTTACTATTTCCCATCCCCCATTCACTCTTCCCCCCTTCTCTGTAACCTTCTCATTTCCATTCTTACATGGTTGTCATGCAGCCCTTTAAAATACACATTTATATTTTCCACTGAAACATATTTTTGAGGAAAATGTATCTTGCCATTTTAACTTTTCTCTAAAATGAAGTTTTGTCAGACTGATTTAGTCAGGCAAACTTTTTTATTTTAGAAATCCGTCATAATAATGGATTACTACTGCTTCAGACTAGTTTACCCATTGCCTCCTTTCACTTTGAATGACTGTACAAAGCTTTTTCAAATTGTTCACATCTGCTTAAAAATAGTTCTTTTTTCTTCAGTCACAAAGATTTTTCAAAGTGTATTTTTTATTTTATTTTTCTGTTCTCTCTTGTAAAAAAGGCATTTGTTTTATTTGCATTTCAGGTGCCTAGTTGGGTTTTGATTTACTTCCTATTTCTGTTTAAAGTTGTTATTATAAAGCGTCAATATGACAGTGTGCCAGCCGCTTGCAATCAGAGATCTTCGTTGGGTGACAATTTCTTATTGTTGCCTCAAACAAAATAATGGTAAAATGCAAGGCACAACTGAAAGTTTTAAAAAGAAGAAATGCATAAGTAAAAAAAGAGTAAACAAATTGGCAAAAAATGGATTAGGGGATTAGGGGATAAGGAGACATGCATATTGAAGAAAATGAAAATAATACCCAACACAGAAAAAAGTAAATCTTAATTTCTGTAAAAATTGCCAAAGAAACCATTCTTGCTCCGAAAGCAGTAGCAGTAAATTGTACTGACTCGTACAGGCTTGGACAAGAGGGTCAATTATATTAAAGGCTGATACACTCAAATTTCCTTCTCATCCCTCCTAAAGTTCTCAAACTTCAAGGGGTGGCTTTTTGGAAACTAGGAGAAAGACATATAGGGCCTGATTACGACCTTGGAGGAGGGGATTACTCCGTCCCAAACGTGATGGCTATACAACCCCCGCTTTACAAGTTCTATAGGTCATAATGGAACTTGTAATACACCAGGAGGGATATCGTATCCGCCTAACTCGTAATGAGACCCTTAGTCTCAGTCACTCTAATAGAGCACTGGTTTAGGTCTTGTTCCTCTGGTCTTGTCCATCTGTGAAGATGTTTTTCTTAGTCTTTATATTATTCAGCCAGGGCTGAAGCTGGACTGCTGTTTCTTCTTTAAAGACTCACTGTCCGTTATGCCCCTAGGACTGCTATTCACACCACAGAGAAGCACTTTCAAAGACAGAGTTCACGTGGACAGCAGCTCTGCCTTCAGTGCTGTCCACAAGCAGCTGCAGAGAGCAGGTTGTTCCTCTTTTATTCTTCCAAATCCAGTTGTATTCTGAAGTATCTGGGGTGGAAAACATTTTTATAATAGTCATTGGCTAGTTATTGGCATGGACATAGTTTAGGGGTCGCCAGGGGTCGCAGGTGCTATCCTTGGTTTGCTGACTGCGACCCCTTATACTGCCTTTGCGACCCCAAGCCTCAGAGGTGGCAAAATCAGTGCCAAGAAGACACTGATGCCTTCGTCCTCGTTGTTTATAGCTCGTTTTGTAGTTAAGTAATAAAGTATATTGTTCACTATTAGTGAATTAAACACTGGAGCATCAGGTAAGTAAAAAAGGTTTTTGTATGTATTTGTGTGCGTGCTTGCGGTTAAGTGTGTGTTTCTGTGAAAAAGGGAGTATTATAGTGCAAGCATGTGCATATGTGAGCGTGTATGTGCGTGAGCAGAAGTGGTAGTAAGCGTGGCAATAAACACTATTAAATGTCAGTAAGGGAGCATGAGTGAGTCACAGTGAGTGAGAATGATGGAGTGAGGTAAGATAAATGCAAGAGAGCGAGAATGAATGAGTCAAAGTGGGTGATAATCGTTGAGTAACAGTGAGTAGGTGAGAACGAGTGAGAGTTAGTGAATGAAAATTAGCATGAGTGACAATGTGATACGCTTGCAAGTCTGTTTTTGGCCCTCGCAAAATACGTGTTTTGGCATGATGGAGGCAATTATTGACAAACAAAAGCCTGTTATACTAGAGATAATACATGATAAATGGAACATCCATGGCACAACGCTGGTGCAGGGATAGCAAGGTAATTGTTGGTATGGGACACAAATAGCAAAATGCTAGTGCTGACAAGCTGGAGGCCATTCTTGACATAAATATGATAGCTGTGACAAATAGTAGGGGGACAGACATGAAAAAAGTCTGGCCTTATCACACCAAAGATAAATTATGACATAAGGGTCGCACAAGATACATGGATAACATTAGTAGCAAAATGCATTGGTATTTTATATGTAATTGTTAACATAAGGGGGCACCCATGGCAAACTATTGGCAATGGAATTTATTTTTGGCTTATGAGGGCATCCATAGCAATTTTCATAAAAAATGTGTGTCAACTCCAGTAGTACGTCATGTTTCATTGGCTTGGCACACAACGAAAGGACTTATATATTTAACGAGTTCCCTTTCATAGCCCATGGCATTTTAGCAGATTTACGTGAAAGGTTTAAAAATGCACTATTTGACCCAGTTTGTCAAAGTCTTCTTGTTGGGAGACCATCTTATTCACGAACCCATTCAAAAGATCTCTGGTTCATTTGGAGTACAATTTAGGTCACGTATTGTACTACATACACCCCACCACTTCCAAAGGGTATGTCAGCACCCTAATATAGGTAGATCCAAAATAGACATTTGTGTGTTATGCTTATAGTAAAGAGAGTTATAATGAAAATTCAGTGATGCTAATTATGGTGATGTCTTCTGAGTAAAGGTCCAGTCACATCACTTCCTGGAAAGATTCAGGGTCAAAGGTCATAAAATGTCTCTTCCTTTCATGTCAAAAAGATAAAAGGGTGTGTAATGTCAGTTCCACTCCCCTTGGCATTTTGGTGAATCAACATCCATAGTTATTGATGAGAAGAAAGCAGCCTATGATAGGAAGTGTGTCACACTTCAGATTAACCCTCTTTTCCAACAGTTTCTGTTAACTGTAGACAATCAAAGAACATGCCTGGGATATTTCAAAATGGCAGGTATCCAGGGTCCCTATGCGGAGTTCATCCACTCCCACCCCTCCCATGGGCTGGCCTATGGAAAAGAAAACCCTTTCCTCCCAGGAAAAGGCCCAAACTGACTGGTTTTGTGGCAGGTCATATCCTATAGTTACTAAGACCAGGCTGTCTGTGAGGCGCGCTTTTTTAAATAGCAAGTTCACACCAGCGTACTGATTATGGTTACCAATCCACTAGAAGGGCTTCTGTCTTTCTTTGGGCTCATTTGTGCCTTTTTCTCCCCTCGTATTCCAAAATAGAGGTGGATACCATGTAATTAACTTCTCACTGCCTGTCTGCCAGGGGTCTGACACAGGCTATTTGCTCCCAGAGATCTTTCTGTAAGAGCCACTTTACAGATAGTAAGCAGAGATGTAGAAATGTAGAACATAACTACTGCCATGGAAACCTGCTAGAAACAGACCAGTGACTGTCCAGGCTTGAGCCAGAGGCAAACAATTTTCGTAAATCATCTTAGTGGCACTTTAACCAAAAAGCCATGCTCACTGCTAAATTAGATTTTTGTTGAATATTAAAATGCAGAAAAGTTCATTTCTGTAGCTCATTCTCAAGACGGCTTATGAAATGTGCTTTTTAACCCTAAAGCAGACCATGGTAAAATTGAAATTCTACGTTTGACGTAATTTGGACAAAATATGCTATTTGCTTATCTGGCATAGTTCTATTTTACAGGTTAAACATTCATTCCTTGCTGAATCTAAGGTACTATTTATGGATGACTTAGCTAATATTGAAAGTAAGCTTCTTAATGTATCAATATTAGTTTACCTGGATGTTCTTTCTGTCGTTTTTTACTACAGGTCAATTCTGCAAAGGAAGTCCTGAAGCCATGCTTTTAAAGTCACAAATGTGGAGGGGCCAGACAGGAGCCCACGTTACATCTGCATTTTTTGCACCATACTGTTGTTCATTGGCATGCATGGTAGTTGTTTTTATTTAGTGTTTCCATGATATATGTGGTTGTTAACACCTCTCTGCCTTCCTCGTCCTGATGTTCTATGTCTTATTGTGTCGTGGAATCCTGGTGGGATTCTAAGCGGGACAGTTAGGCAGGAGAACGGACGGACAGGCGGGACAGGAAAGAAGTGGATGACTGATGTCTAGGTTGGGACCAAAATAAAAGGAAATAGATTAAGTCTTGCCTAGGTGTCATCTTTGCAGCCTCATATTGCAATTGAGACACTAATGCGCATTTTCAGAGTAGCAAGTAACCCAGTGGGGTGTTTGTATGGAGAGCCTCTGGTCGTTAACTGATTATTACTGTTAGCGTTTCATTGTTGTTCATGAGGACCAAAAGTGTGCTCTTGTCATGTCTTGTGGCTGCAACTAGGCATAATATTGAAGTAAAAGGAGTGATGGACAGATGATTTTAGCATTAGATGCTGGTGTATGAGAGGATAGTTTGTCAGTGCAGTGTGACCTATATTTAGTTTTCCCTCAACATTCTGTCCTTCACCTGGATGCCACCGCTCCATTCCATGGGTGAAAGGTTTAACTACGGAGGCGGAGTGTACTGGAGAGGGACAGGGTGTTAGAAGATTGGTGCAGAGTAGTCCTTTCAACAGGAGAATCTACCAAACAAGAGGGACCTTTGTTAATTTACTAGGCAGGAAGGCAGGCAGTGCAAAACCCATTTTTAGGAGGGGAATGTGGTTCCAGGGAAAGAGGAACAAATGCAGGAGGGAATAGGAGCAAACAGGGCTAGCCCCAGTGTTAGAAATGGGGTCTTTGGTTGGCAGTCGGGTTACCCCCTGCCCAAGCAAGGACCCTCACTCTAGTCAGGGTAAATCAACACAATCCAAATTATCCTGTGCCCACCCTCTGGTAGCTTGGCACTGAGCAGTCAGACTTAACTTAGAAGCAATGCGTAAAGTATTTGTGGAATAAATCATACAATACCACCATATAGCACCACAAAAATACAACCACACAGTGTTTAGAAAAATATATAATATTTGTCTGATAAGATGCAGGTCAAAACGATTAAGGATGCAATAATTAAATGTTGAGATATCACTGAAAAGTGATATAAAGTGTTTTAAGTCTTTTCAAAACAAATAAATGTCTCTTGAAAACAATAAAGGTCTCTTGCAAGCACAGAGTACCTGGTTCGCGTTCAAAATCTCCACCAGGTACCACAGAGGAGGCGATGCGTGGAAAACGGGGAGGTGTGCGTTGGTTTCGCTGCTTCGCACACTGACTTGCGGCGTTATTTTCCATGCAGGGGAAGGCTTTGCATCGATTTCCGGCGCTCAGACTTTTATCCTCTTTGGGTTGCGGGGTTTTCTGGCTCCCCGGGAACTGTGCGTGGAATCCTGGGCTTGCGGAGCAAAGTCACAAGCGCTGCGTCGATCCAGTGGGCATTGCGTGGAAATTTCTCCCGCACGGCAGGCGCTGCGTCGATTCCTCTTTGGAAGTTGGGCTGCGTCGTCCCGGGTCAGTTGTGAGTCGATCCGATGGGACGTGCGTCGAAGTGCCAGTCACAACACAGGCGCCGCGTCGATCTTCTCATTGCGAAGTCATGCTGCGTTGTTCCGGTTCAGCATGCAGAGAATTTCTCACCGCAGGGCAGGCTGGGCGTCGTTTTTAGCAGGCTGTGCGTCAAATTTTCACCGTACAAGGACTCCAGTTGCAGGAGTGAAGTCTTTTTGGTCCTCAGACTTCAGGGAACAGGAGGCAAGTGCTATCCAAGCTCTTGGAGAGCACTCCGAAGCAAAGACAGGGAGCAGCAAGGCAGCAGGGCAACAGCAAGGCAGCAGTCTTTGTCAGAATAGCAGTCCCAGTGAGTCCTTTGGGCAGCCAGGCAGTTCCTCTTGGCTGGTCTGGTTCAAGGATTCTTCACCAGCAGGTTTCTTGTCCAGAAGTGTCTGTGAGGTAGAAGTGTCTGAAGTCTGTGGTTTTGGATCCTCTTCTTATACCCATTTTGGCCTTCGAAGTAGGCTTACTTCAAAGAAAAGTCTCACTGGTTTGTGAAATCCTACCTTGCCCAGGCAAGGCCTCAGACACACACCAGGTGCGAGTGACCACTCCTCTACTCCCTCCTAGCACAGATGGCTCATCAGAATATGCAGGCTACACCCCAGCCCCCTTTGTGTCACTGTCTGGAGAGAGGTGCAAACAGCCCAACTGTCAAACTAACCCAGACAGGGAATCCACAGACAGGCAGAGTCACAAAAATTGTTCAAGCAAGAAAATGCCCACTTTCTAAAAGTGGCATTTTCAAACATACAATCTCAAAACCAACTTTACTAAAATATGTATTTTTAAATTGTGAGTTCAGAGGTCCTAAACTCCACATGTCTATCTGCTCCCAAAGGGAAGCTATGCTTTAATCATGTTTAAAGACAGTCCCCAGATTAACCTATGAGGAGATAGGCCTTGCAACAGTGAAAACCGAATTTGGCAGTATTTCACTGTCAGGACATATAAAACACAATAGTATATGTCCTACCTTAACCATACACTGCACCTTGCCCATGAGGCCACCTAGGTCCTACCTAAGGGGTGTCTTATATGTAGGAAAAGAGAAGGGTTAGGCCTGGCAAGTGGGAACACTTGCCAAGTCGAATTTACAGTTTAAAACTGCACACACAGACACTGCAGTGGCAGGTCTGAGACATGATTACAGCAGTGGCGTAGCGTGGGTTGTCAGCACCCGGGGCAAGGCAAGTAATTTGCGCCCCCTAACCTGTGGATTTTAGCACTCGCGAGTGCGAGCGCGCCCCCTCCAGATGTTGCGCCCGGTGCGGCCGGCCCCCCCTGCAACCCACATGCTACGCCACTGGATTACAGTGCTACTTATGTGGGTGACACAATCAGTGCTGCAGGCCCACTAGTAGCATTTGATTTACAGGCCCTGGGCACCTCTAGTGCACTTTACTAGGGACTTACTAGTAAATCAAATATGCCAATCATGGATAAACCAATTAATAGTACAATTTACACCGAGAGCATATGCACTTTAGCACTGGTAAAGTGCTCAGAATTCAAAAGCCAACAAAAACTGGTCAGGACAAATAGGAGGAAGGAGGCAAAAAGTCTGGGGATGACCCTGCAAAAAAGGCCAGGTCCAACACACAGGTTTAGTGTGAAAGAAGAGGATGAGGTGAAAAGAGGAGAGGGCTAGAAAGCAATAGCTTTCCCAGTGAAGCAATATGAATCAAGACCTTAAAAAAGGAACATCCAGCAATTATTTTCCCTTGGGTCAATTTCCCTGCAGTATTACTTCCAGTTGTAATCACAATTGCTGGGCATTTTATGCTTTGAATCCTATAGTGTGCTCTGCACCTGAGATTGGACTGACTGTATTTACATCAGACAATACTGGGTGTTTGTTTAACATTTGAGTAATAGCACGATGGGAGAGATATACTTGTCTTCAGCTTCACCAGAGGGGAGAACACCTTTGAGAACGTGTGGCTAAATAATTATAAGTATTTAGGCAAATTCATAGCAAGGCCAAGCAGATTTTCAGTATGAAATACATTTATGCATTCTATAATGTGTCACAGCTATTGTGTGCTTTCTGTATTACACTGTTCAGGGGTGACTTCTTTCTTTTTTTATGTCGTCTTGCCTACAGGCACAACAGCAACAAAATAAACAATCTCCTAATTGAAGGGACATTGCTAAACTGAACATGACAATGCAAAGTCTAGAGCTCAGCAGCGGCTCATCCGCTGAGGCAGAGGAGAGTTGCCCCACTGCTTTTTGCAGTGAAGGAAAGTGAAAATTAAAATGGCAATAATGCAATGTTATTATCATTTTATTTTTCCTCTGGAGCATGGTTAGGGCTGGAATGGGCTTGAGGAGGGCTATGTGCACAGAAGTATGCATGACGCTTTGACCAGCCGTGTTGGGACAGCCAAACAGTCATGCGCACTTTGCATTTCTCCACCTGGCTGTATTGAACAGCCGGTAGGAGAAAATCCTTAGGGCCCTACTCCCTGTCTGATCACTGAAGCAGGACGCTCAGACCAATCACAGCGCTGCTGTCATGCTGTTGACAGCTGCGTCGTGATTGGAGGGGAGTCTGGAAGCCTCTGTGCTTCTGGGAGTCCAAGAAGGAATCAGAGACGGAACCGTCTCTCCCAACATAAAAGGTAAGATTTTTTTTTTTTTATTACATTTATTTTTTTATACCCCCGCCCTCCGTTGACAAGTGGCCACCACTGCTAGATCTACTAAGAAACTGGTCAAAACCACTACCGTTAAGAAGACTGCTGTTAGCGCGTCAGAGCCTCAATAAGTAAACTTACAAGGAGACGCGTTTAGGTTGATGAACCTTTGGACCACGTGCAGGGACTTCCCAGTACGAGGTATCTTTTGGGCATCACAAATCAATAGATCAATAAACCAATCAATATTCTTCAATAACTAATTAGCAACTCAATCAATAACATTTAGTTAGAATCAATAAGTTGAACACACCATGACCTTTCAGTCATGAATAACCAAGTGTTAGGATATTTATTTCCCTATTAATCACAATCTAATATAATTTCTGTTAATCTCATTAGCAATTCATCTCATTAGTAACACTTCAGATTTGCAATTAGAACGCAATTAGTCAATGCACAGAGAATATTAATTCAGTATTTAACACGTCATCAATAAGAAGCAACTTTGCAAAGTCTCAGTAGTACATGATTCAGCAAAGCAAGAACTCAGTCATTTGTCTATTTGCGTAGGATATTTGTGGACACCTTAACTAATCTCAAATTAGCATTAGCATGTTGGGCTTCATGCAAAACATTTTAGCAAACACAAATTTGGAAAACATCTAAACTATGGCCTCTATCAAAAGAGCGGTTGGTACCTAGAAAGAAAAGGCAAACAGACAATTACAATTTTGCATCGGATAGTTACCAATCCAACAGATCAGCAAACAGCGTCAGTCTTCGTCCTCAGGACATCAGTCATCTTCATCATCAGCAAAAATAGGATGGGGATAAGACTCAGTATAGTATAGCTAAGGAATAAGACCTTCCCTCATATTGAAGAGAAGTAAGTATCAGGCAAGGAATAGGCAGGGGATGGTTTAGAGTATCAGGACGAATAAACGGCAAAGTATCAAAGGAAAATGGACCCCCTTCTCCTTGGGTTGTGCGGGTAAATCAAAATTGCCTAATTTGCTCTTAATTCCTCATTGGTTCATAATTGGTGCATCGTTATCTCTGTCCAACAATTCTCCACGCACTTCACTAGAATTTTCCACAAAACACAGTTCTCATGTCGCTGATTGGCCCATGTTATTGACGTCTTCATCGGTTGGAATGTCCGGTAAGAAAAGTTACACTTTACGCTCCAGTCAGTAGCTCCATTGTTTTCTCCTACTCCAGGCAGCCTTGGACCTGTTCCAAATTACACTGCTGCATTCAGCAAGAATGTCTCCTTGAGCAAGTCGAGTCTAATGAGAAAGAATTTACTACGGCTACACACATAACTTCTGGAAAAGTACAGCTTCGTGTCCTTCAGGAAAACAGCACATTGCACGTTAGAAAAATGCAGTTTAATATGAGACCAGGCAGCTAGGCCCAGACCCTCGCTAAGCTAAGGCCTAATGATTAATTTAGCAATCCCCTAATACATGACTCTAATTATGATATGCTAGTACAAATTCAAAACGTTAGTACATAATTAATTCAGCATTAATAACTTTCATTAGTCTTCGTATACATTGGTAGCCACTCCCCGTGGGCACATTTCAACGCGTGCATTATTTTCTACGTTAATACATTTTCTATGCAGCTTCATCACACAATATATTGCAAGCTTTTCATGTTAATATTGCTTTTAAAAGACACACTCCAACACTGCTAATTGGGTGAAGCGTGGATCGGAAGCTCTGAATTTCCTTGGAGAAGCATGTTTTGCTGGAAAAATGGTGAACACAGTATCAATGGCAAAGAAGAAGAAAGTGATATGATGCTGCATCATCCACTTATGGGGGAAAATGTCTTACCTTTATTGCAGTGCTGTTGGGGGGAGGTAATCATAGGTGAGACAGCAGCATTATAAGAAAGAAACAGGAAGTAGAGCGGACAAAAATGCTTATGATCACAGATAAGGTTCTTTTTCCTGATGTAGCAGTGGTGGTAACAAAAAGAGAAATTAATCAAATCTAAAAAAGGAGGAAGATATCAAGGGCCCGATTACATACAGTGATCACTGGGCGCGCTAAGTTAAGACAGTCTTGGCCACAGTTTGGATTCACTGGTGCTTTAATTAGATGAAGAGCTGAAGCAGCGGTATTTTACTACATTACACAGTGCTACATGGTTGCTTGTCACAAGAACATTCAAGGGATATACTACTTTTTACTGGAAATGCAGCAGCATGTTGACATTTCTAACGAAAAAAAAAAACTCTGTGCTATAACATGCACAAAGCAACAAAACAACTCAATTTTAAAAACATAACAGGGCACCTACTAACAGAACAGTAAAAGTACTGTCTTTACTTACCCCTTAGGACATTAAATATGTGTTTTCTTTTGCAATGGTTTCAGCCAAGCATTATTGTAAGGGAAAATGTGAGGCCATCTTCAATCTAAACAAAAAAAAAGATTAAGCTAAAAGCTAAAATGTTCTGAGTCTCAAAGGAAGGAAACTACTTGTGGCTGAATGTGTTCCTTATGGAACGGCAGAATTCCGTCACCAACAGTGAAGTTAGCCAATGGCTGAAGGAGGCTGACTGGTTACCCAAACAGTACTGAGCAGAAGATACATGTGTTTGACAGAATTGCAGACCAAAGGATGAAAAGAGCTACCTGAAAACCCCTACAAGTAGAAGAAAATGCCCCTTTTTGTGTGGTCACCCACATTTTTGCTGAATTTTATTGCTGGTTTTTAGACTGAAAATTGAGGTACGGCTGCCCAGTACCTATTGTATGTTCCAGACGTTTAAAATATGTAAACATTGGCCAGCCCCTTGCTGGTTTTTGGCCATGATATATTGTGCAGAAAATACATCCATGGCATAGAAAGTTAAATGTCACCTGTGGGCTACAGCTCTTATTGTACCTTCTACTAGTGAGTTGAGCAATACATGGCTTTAGGCTTTTCATATGTAGCCTGACAGCAACAGCTTAAACCATGCTGCACAGACCCTTTTAACCTTTTGACAGGTAAGAAAACCTAAATTTAAATATTAAATATTACAGACACCCCTAAACACACCTTGCTGCCCGCAAGGTAAGGTGCATAATATTTAAGAGTGCAACATATGTGACATTAAATATGACATTTTCTCCCTGGGTTTATGCCCAAAACTGCATTGTCTCTGGTAATGCTGTAACTGGGACATGGGGAAAGTCAAAATATATATTATATACTTTATAATGTTTGACCTGTAATACCTACAGACTCCATTTAAATACGTTTTTATATTTGAAAAACTCAATCTAATGGTAAAGTCACATTTGTATTAAATATATGAGGAATGTAACTTTTAAAATGTTACCATTGTTGGGGCGTATGTTTTAGTAATGTTTTTAGTGCATCAGAAGTCAGCATTTAGTAAAATGTATATTCATGTTTAAAAGCCTAATCTAGAGAAAAAGGTGCACTGATACATATTTTAAAACCATTCACGTTTATGTTTAATACCAGACATTGTCCCTACCAGAACTGACAAAGTGCAAACATGATTTAACAATGTTGAAATATATTTTAATTATTAGAATGAGCTATTACTAGTAGAAGTGAAAAAGATGTACAATGATTTATCATTAGTTAGTGTAAAGTTACATGTGAGCAGGAAAATAAATGCACATCACATGATAATTTCTTTCTCCCCCACATTAATTTTTCCCCTAGGTTGTTTAGCATGATTAGCGAAGAGCTCTATTGTATTATGTGTACGTTTTGCACTGCAGTGTCCTTTAATGTTTCGACATTGGAAATATGATGACTGAAAGGAGTGTATTACTATTGGTTAAAAGGACTGTTCCCATTCAAAAGTAGAAAAAGTGTTGTGCCATGGGAAGGATTGTGGATTTCAACAAGTGATGTACAAATTGTTAAACTACTGGAGTCACACTGGAAGGAGAGATGGCTTCACACCAACCCCTGGGAGAGCTTCCTGATGTTTCAAATTCGACTTGTCCTGTCATTGTTATTAGACATTGCCCCTTTTTCGTAATGTGGAGTCATCGAATGGACAAATCAAACTGATTTGAGAAATTCTAAGCAAGGGAGGGACTTGTAAGTTTGAGTGGCAGTCCCCTCTTGAATCTAGTTCTGTTAGCTTGTCCCCTTGGACATTTCCTGATTTCCATGCGCTGCATACGTTCTGCACTTCCACCTGATGGTTCTTCTAACGGACTCTGCTGATCATCTACAAACTGAGTTAAATGCTGAACCCAGAAGATGTATATTCTAATGCATTGTTATTTTTCCTTACCTGTTTTTCTGAGTAGAGTTAGCATGCTGACACCGGTCTACTTTTTTTTCCTTAACTAGTTTAACTTAGCCCGAGATAGATGTTTTTCCAAATTATATTTCTCTTTTCTTTTTGACTTTTGTCTTCATATGTTAGCCCACTCCCACACATGTCCAAATTAGGTTAGTAGTAGGGAGAAACTATGTCCCAATCCCTGAATTCTGAATCTGTGCAATTGATTTGATTAATGTACTCACTGTCTGAAGTGAAATGTGATTCTGTCTCCCAATTGATTGCTGTATTAATATGCATTTTTCTTCTTGAATGTCTAATGGTGTTGATGTTGAGTAGATTAAACCTGTTTCATAGATTTTGTCAACCTATGGTGTTCATTTATCTTTACAACTTGATTTTGAGCACAATTTATGTGACCTTGGCTTTGTGGTTATGAAATAAAGTTTTGACATTTTCATTGATTGGAGTATTCTTCTGTGGCCACATGGGTCCCGGTGTTTAAATTTGTTGATTGGATTTGAATTGTTTGTAAATAGTTAGCACACTCTTCACTGAGCAAAAAGTTCCATCGACCTGAGGGAAGAAGGAAAGGGAGCGTTTTTCAAATCCTGCGAAGGGTGAGGAAAATGCATTAGCACCATTATCCTTCCTGAAGCTTCTGGAGGCTAACTTGCATTAGCTCTCCAACCTCTGAGGTGTGAGAGAAGTGTGAAAACTGCTCTCAGGGTGGGAACAATGGCCAGGGAGTGGGAGGTGTTTTTTTCCCTAGCAGGAAGACTAGCTGGGGTTGAGCTAGGAACTTCATTATGTTCAAAGGAGTCTGTTCTCTAACAAGCAAATATTAGGTGACATCCAGAAAGGGCCAGCCTTTGTACCCTTAGTCAGGCTGGCACCAAACCAAGTAAGAAGATTGCTGCCCCCAAAACAGGTTTGAATGACCCTAGAGGCAGGAACTGCTCATTACCCTAGTCCTGGGTGGGCATACGGGCTGTGAATAAGAGAGAAAAGGTTTCTCCATGTTGAATTTGGAGAGTGATTGGAACTGTAGAATTATTTGAGTAGGAAAACAGGAACTACTGTTAAAGTTGGCAGGATTGCCTCTGGAACTTTTACCTCATTTGTGCGGGAGGGTCCATGAGCCACCCTCACCCACTAGCTGGTGACAGGCATAAATGTGGAATTCCTGTGTAGCATTCTCAGATACTTTCTGGACCCTGCTGGACCTGAGGAAGATCAGGGAAGGACTGGACCAGCTGACTGTGGCCTAAGAGGAGCCCTGAAGGACCAAAACTGTTCCCCTAGGAAAAAGAAGTAGATTCCAAGGGTCACTTGGCTGACCTGAGTGGCTGGGGGGACACAACAACTGCAAGAGACCTTTTGCGAGAAGTGTCCAAATGACCAGTGACAAGTGGACCTGGATTCGACTTTGCTGTTGGCCTCTGCCTGGCATCCAGAGAGTTTCTAAGTGCCTCCCAATTAGGTCCTATGGACCTTAGAAGTGTATTCATGTGGTTGTCTGGCACCAGAATAAGGTTTGGAAAACTTTGAAAGCTTTTCCTCCAGAGCTCCAGCAGCACCTGAGGGAAAAAGTGAAAAACTGGTAGTCCCATTCTGCCTTGAGGCTTAGAAAATTTTCAGTGAGAAATCTCCAAAGCTCCCGATCTTCAGTAGGACCAATCTACTTCAACTAGCTGGCCTTCAGTTCCATTGCAGGAACTGCCCACTCAGGGAGGACTGTAAAGTCAATTTCTGCATTAGGACTTAGAAGACATGTCAATGCTTTTCTTCATAAAAGTGACTTTCTTAAGTGTATAAACTTTTTCAAAGTTTTTTAATCTCCAGATTTTCACAGGGACCACTCCATTCACTGTATCCAAACAGGGTTCCATTGCAATCAGCCTGAAATCACACTTAGGCCCCAGTCTACCACTTCCCATAGATTAACATTGGAGCATTGTGCTTTTGAGGTCTACTTCTACTTACATCTTTAAAAAATCAGTTATTTTGCTTATACCATTTCTCTATATTATTAATAAATTGGAGTGTGATTTTTATTATGTTGTTTATTGACTTTTCAACTGTTTTACTGTTTATGTTAATTAAGTTAAGCCTACCAGGGCCTGAGCTCAGGTTAAAATTGTTAAAACCTAGGGCTGGACACTACAGATTAGCGGTTTGATGACTTGTGGTGGACTACCTTCAACCCCGATTAATAATTCACTTTCTTACAGTAAGTATATTTTAGTAAAATCAAAAGATGTTGACTTACAATTGACCTAATAAATAAGTAAAAAGCACCATGTTTACATTTTTTTCATCCTCTTCACATAACATCAAATTCAGACTTTCAATCATAATTATATTTTCATGCTCTCACGTGTGTTCACATTCTCATTTAAATACACTTTCGACCAGACACCTTATTGCATTAGGAGGCTATTAAGAGGCAATTTCAATGGGTGGAGTGTATTAAGCAAAAACAAAACAAGAATAACAAATAACAGGATTTATGAGTTCCTCAAACCAGCTATGTGTGTGAAGAAGCTGGCAAGTGGCAAGACGATTGCCCCTCCTGCAAAATAGAGTCATAGTTATATTCTACCAAATTTCTGGTCCACTACTGACTCTCCTAATCCTTGTTAGGATCGCATCCAAGTGGGATTTGCCTTCCAGGAGACAGTCTCTGCAGTGAACGCCCCACATGTTTCACATCCAGAAGTTGGGAGGCCTAAAAGATGGAGACTAGCACTTGTTCTTCTGCAGTTTCCTGCTCTGTTATGCCATGGTTCCAGCCATAAAAAAAGAAACTAGAAGAAAGGGCACAAGAATAGGACTGCAACATACAAACAAAATGGTGCACCCAAAAAAGATAGGCTAATTGAAGTCTTTTGGATAAGGTAGTAGCCTTC
Organism: Pleurodeles waltl; assembly: GCF_031143425.1. Lineage (NCBI taxonomy): Eukaryota > Metazoa > Chordata > Amphibia > Caudata > Salamandridae > Pleurodeles > Pleurodeles waltl. Next base: position 175,466,697 of record NC_090444.1, on the reverse strand, counting down.
TTTTGATCCAAAAGTTATGTTAGGAGTAAGAATCATGCTAGATTTGCATTGTCATGCTCCGGAACCAGAACCTCCTGCAAAAGTTCATTCTGCACAAGCCTACATTTTGCAATTCGTTTTTTACATCATGAAGTTGCATTGGAGAAAAACATTGGGACATATTTAAGAGCCCGTAGCACCTCCTTGCGCCCCATTAGCGTAATTTACTTTGATGCTAATGTGGCCCAGCAAGGCCAAAATCCCTGCGCCAAATTTACAAAGTGGTGCACTCCATGCTTTGTGCTACATTATGCCTGCATATTGTATGCAAAAGGGGCGTTTCCCCATTAGGGGCCCAAAAAATAGCGCAAAGAAATGTAACAGATTTCTTTGTGTCATTGTTTTCATCATCTTTAACGCCTGCTCAGAGCAGGCATTAAAAGGAGGAACATCATTGATTACAATGGGCCTCAATGGAATCTGCTGCATTAACGTAAAAAGCTCCGGACTAGTGTCAAAAATTCTGACGTTAGTCCCCTAACTACCGCCATGGTGTGCCATATTTTAAATACAGCGCACACATGGTGGCATTAAGGTGGCGCTAAGGGGCGCAAGAAAAGTGGCGCTGCACTGTGTGCAGCACCACTTTTCTTAAATATGCCCCTTTGTTTTTAGGAAAGTAAAACTGTCTCTACAACTTTTTAACAGTAAAAGGCAGATGTATCGCTATAGTGGTTGCAAAAAACTGGTTCCAATTTGGCCTATGTATTAATAGATCGGTTGCTAAAATTCTGAATCACAATTTATCTAATTCATATTTATTGTGTAGGTCACAAACTGTGACTCAGTCCTATTGGCCACAATCACAGGGATAGTGGTTAGCAAGGGTCAGCACAACACCATGGACAGCCAATTTTCCTTAAAAGAAATAGGTCTGCTTTAAACAAAAGTTTTTTTTTTTTTAAAGTTTATCCCACCAACTACTTTTCACAATTTCCAATGGCAAAGGTGTGCAAATACGAACCCTTTTTTTTTTTTGCAAATGTGTTTCCACCCCAACTTGGAGGCCTGTAACTTTGTAATGGCTTGCTACTGGAATTCCGGTTTTCCCTGTAAAACATATTGAGAATACAAATACATACATACATACATGCATACATAGAAAATTAAAGCACTCCATCAGAAGCAGATACATTTTTAAAACCTGTAATGTCAGTCTCGCAAAATCTGCCTCTAGAGGGTCCCTCTTAGAAATCGCAAAAATCATGTGCCCTCCTAACAACTTCAGAAGCTTTTCGAAAAGAAACAAGCTAGGTCAGTTTTTGTAAATTCCATCTCTCATGAGCTTTGGGTAAATAGGGACCTCTTTTATGTGGTATTTATCCCATAAACAGAGTAAAGCTGAAAAATGCAGGCACGGCACCGATTGCCCGCTGGTGCCTTCCTTGTTGCAGCACAGCTTTCAACTAAAAATAAATGGCGCGCCCTAGCTCAAGTGTTATCGCAGCGCAGAGTAAACTGAGATGCAGGTCCTTTTAATAAATGGAATCACAAGCTCTTTCATGCCATCGAATTCGTGCTGTACTTAAAAGCACTGAATTCTCTTATGTTCTCAGCTCACAAAAGTATGTTATGGAAAAATATTTGCAAATTAGAGCTTCAAAGCTGCTCGTGTTTATTTTAACAGACCTGACCACACTTCAGAGACAGCAGAAGTCTGTGAAAACTAGATGTAAGTAATCTGTCTGCTCAAACGAGCAGGGCACAGTGTGGCATGAAATGGCACGATGCTGATTTAGATTCCACTCACCTGAAAGAAAAAGCTTTCAAACTTTTGCATGATTGAGCACGGATAAAGGTGGGGCATGGTGAGATATTTCGAGGGTGTGCATTTCTTTCGGAGGCCCGCCCCCACTTATTACACCTACTTGTCTCATTGATGCTTCGCATCCGGTTTGATACCAACCTCCACCACATTTTTGACACACCTCGTCCTCTTCCAGGACATGAAAAAAACAGCTCTCTAGTTGTAAATGTGCCTCAGTGACCTTGTTATTACCCTTTCAGAGAGCTATCAACTAGCAGGCAACAAACTCATTCTAAGAGCGGCTCCTGGTGCACACCACTGAATTTCAAATTGTGTGCAAATGCTTCCAGTCGTGTTTCCCAAACATTTTAGGACCACAAACCAATTTTTAGAAAGACAAACTTTCTTAACCCATCTACCTTTAATGGACATGAATTTTTCAACATAACGAAAGCATGGTGTGATAGCGCACTGACAGTCACTAAATTTACAAAGACATACTGTTTTACTGATAACACCATGTAGCACACTGTGAGAAATTGGGTTGTTGGAGAACTGGGGTGTGAGCCCTGGCCAAGCAACAGCCACAATCCCTTGCAGGGTGAACCACAAAAAAAAACAAAGTTAAAGTTGCTTAGCCCTGGGTAGTTTGGCACAAAAAGCAGTCAGGCTAAAGTCAGAGGTGATGTATTATTTATTTATGCAGCACATAAACAGCAATACAGTAAACACACAACACAATAAAAATCCCAAACCAATTTAGAAAAATAGGGTTGACACCAAAACCATCAAAATCCAATTAATAGAACCGGAGTTGTGAATTTTTCAAGTTTAAGGTTCAAAATTGCAAGTCCTCAGTTTTGGAAAATGGCCACCTGGTCACCTTTAGCACCACACCCAAGGGTGCAGGAGTGGATGGAGACCTCTTAGGGGTTCAAGACTCACTCAGGATGGATCCAGGTGACAGTCCGAGATGGTGGGAGCCTGTTATTTCCATGTGGCTAAAAAGAACAGACCACCTGAACTAGCCCTTGGGGTCACTTTTGAATTCCTTAGTGGAGGTGGTGATGCAGGGCTCTGCAGCAGGGCTGGTCTCTGAAGGTCCTAAGCAAGCTCCAGGCAGCAAAGCAATCCTTCATGGTACAGCAGCTGAGTGAGCCTTATTTTTTATACCCTGGTGCCCTGTTCTTAGAAGTTGGGAGAAGTTTCCAAAAGGATTCTTTGAAGTTCCAGTAGTTTTCTGTCAACTTGTCCAGGTTCCTAGCTGATGCACACTGAACATAGAGGGTAGTGAAGCCTATTGTGTGGTGGCAGAGCCCAGCCTATTCAGGTGCAAGTGGGACTGTGCTTAGTTCCACTCCTATCTAGTCAGTTAATGGCCCATTCAGGCTCTGCTAATCCCACTATTGTGTGACAGTCTAGGGTGAAATCACAAAGTCTCAACTGTCAGTTACACCTAGTCATGTGACCTAAGGTAGGCTGCAGGCATAGAGGGCTAAGGGCAGGAGAATGCCAGCTTTCTAAAGCGGCATTATCAAACTTGGAATGATAAATCCAACTTTACCATTAAAGAGGGTGTATACTTACAAGTTCATAGATACCAAACAAAACATACCTACTACCTCTGGTTTAGGAATTACAACTTATTAAATCTAATAAGGAATCCCCAATGTTATTTTATGGATGGAGGAGGCCTCACAGAAGTGAAAAAAATTGAAGGTGGGAGTTTTTCAATACTTGGACACGTGAAATTAAAAAGTACATGCTCTACCTTTTAATTACACAGCACCATGCCCTATGGGCTACCTGGGGCCTGCCTTAAGGGTGACATATGTAATACAAAGGGGATTGCCAATCAGGTATATGCCAATCAAACCATGTTTAGGGCAATACGCACAAACACCATAGCACTGGTTATCAGTGGTGGTAAAGTGTATTGAGTCCTAAGGCCAACACAGCAAAAACCCTGACATGATGGAAGCAAGTAGGCAAAACGTTTAGGGGAAGGCCACCCTAAAGCTGACAGGTCTAGTATACACAAATGGCAATGTGTGGAAACCAGGTTTCTGTAAATATCATTTGTCAGGAAACAGTTGGGAGCACATTGCCTCACACTACAGCATGCAGTTTCCCCATTGCTTTATGATAAATGTAGTACAAATTTGTGCTTACTTCATTTGTAGTCTGTAGTTTTTCACCTTAGTTGGTGCAGCTATTGTTGTATATCTCTAGATACATGTTTCTGGGTTTAGCCCTTCATCAGTAGAGAGCAGCAGGATGTTTGGGGGGGTTGCTGGAAATGCTGACAAACTCCTCTCATGTCTCAGTACCACTCATTGGCACACTGGTTCATCAACCAAAGCTCGTCAGCTTGCTGGCTCAGAGGTTCCCATGACAGTGCAGCATGGCTGGAAAGTATGAGGTTCCATTGCATTTGCCAACCAACACCATATGCCTTTCATTGACCATTATTATTCCACCCCTTCATTGCTCTTCAATGATTCAGACTCATCATCATCATAGACTATATACTCTGCCAATCCATTATGAAAAGTTTTGGTTGGCTTGACTACCTAGCTTTTCTAACACAGTGACCAACAAAATGCCCAGAGTGATATTTTCGATAGAAGATACTGCTGTGGTAACCAAACTGTAGTGAAGTATTGCAGTTGTATTTTATTTTTTTAATTAGGGGGAGGCGTTTCTAGCATCTAAAAATATATAATGTTTCTTTCTAGCCACACAGAGGGCTGCCAGCTCAAGTTTCCACTGCAGAAGCAGAAGGAGCAGGGGAGAAGCGGCGGCAGGGATGGGTAGTGGATAAAGTGTGCAGTGATGTACCTGTAATCAGTAGACTGACAACTGGTCCACATGTCTATTGTCAGGCGGATAATGCGGACAACACTTTGCTGCAAAACTTGTCCAACCAATTGCAGCACATCATTGTGCAACGCTAGAACAACAACTCTGTCAAAATCGTTCTGATTTGGAACCTTCCATTTCGAGCAGATGGCTGCCACAAACTCTAAGAATCCCACTCCTACCACAAAAGAAACAGGGAGGAGGTCCAGGGCTAACATTTTCTCCAGCTTCCCCTTGTACAAATGTGCCATTGAGTGGTTGTGGTTGCAGGGGACCTCCAGCCTAAACATGCCCGTAATTGTAGCCTGGATTTTCTTCTTTTGTGGGGCCACTGACGCAGGCAACTTTTGAGATGCAGGTAGTGGTAGACTCAATATGCGTTGTGGTGCAGTACTGTCTCCATCTGACTCTGAGTCTTGCTGTGTCATTATGAGGTCACTGAGGTGGGTGATTCTGGTGCACTGATAGGGACAGGGCTGCTTTACACGAGGATGTCACCCTCTTCTTCCTCAACTTCCACTGTGATTTGACCAGTTATAACTGATGTTTCCTGGCTTTCCTCACCTTCACGACTGAAACCACGTTCAGCTATTTTTTAAAGGTGCTCCTCCCACAGGATTGCATGATGTTTTTTTCATATGGGTTGTCTGGCCTCCAGTACCATAATGTGAACCAGACTTACCTCGACGAACACTTGTGTGGCAAATGGAGCATATTGAATGTTCTCCTCCTGTTTGCTAATCGTAATAAAGTCCTAAACTGGGGAGGAGTACTTTCTTACTGGGCCTCTGCCAATACATTAAGAGGAATTAGAGGTAGATGGGTGTGTCAATTGCCTCTCTGCAGTTCATAATTCTACTGAGGTACGGGTTGGTGCAGGTCTCTGCTGGGGCCTTACAAAAGCTGGCGGTGCTGCCTGTACCACATCCCTCGGAGAAGTTTGGATAGCAATGTCGAACTCTTCTGTGCCAGCTTCCACAGTGACTGGCTTGTTGTCATCATCTCCTTTGATGATTCTAAGGATTTCTGGAACTTTTCTTTTCCTTTGCCTTTGCTGGCATCTCCTGGACTCTGCAGGGTCCATGCCATGTCCCTATCATTGTCATCAGAAGTGGTGCCTGGAGAGGAAGGTGTAGTAGTACCCTCCCTTTTTCTTGGTAGAGATCTGGGAGCCATTGATTCTAAAAGAGGAGGTTCTTGGTCAACAGGAAGCTCAACCTCCTGTTCTGCTCCAATATCGGGAAGATCTACTAATGTTGGCTGCTGTCCACTTTGCTCTGTTTCCTGAAGCGATTGGGTACTACTTTGCTTGTTGGCTTTGCCATGATTGCAGTGGCTGCCTCACTGACAGTCATGGTCTTGGGCTTAGGTTGGAGTGGTGCTGTTGATGTGGGAGTGCTGCTTCCATGTTCCTCCCCATAGGCCAGTGTGGCAGGCATACGTCTCCCCAAAAAGGTTGCAGTTGTCATGCTATTGGTGGAGAGCTGCTTCTTCTCAGTGACCACTTTCTTGGGAGCAACCTTGTTTGGGGCCATCTTACGCTCATAGTTGGCAGTGGCAATAAGAGGCACAAGCTGAAGAGTTTGGAGAACCAAAGTAACTGTACATGTCTTCTCGTTGGCAATACTGTGGGTGATGTGACTTCTCTTCTCTTGTGCACCTAAAAGCAACCAAGCAAGAAAAACATGGATGATATTTCAATTGTTAACTTGTCCGACTATGTCTTATCAAATGAACAAATAAAAGTACTGGGTAAAGGTTTGGGATTTTGTCTTGCCAGTCATTGCAACATGACCCAGGTACAGATTGATCTGTACAAATTTTCAAGGCAACTGAAGCTTAAGAAATATTTTGCAGAGAAAGTCAAAGATACACATTCCATAATGACTGACACATTACCTAGCACACATACTATAAAAGATTTAGAGGACATTCAAATTTTACTCTCACTTAGCGATATGGACATTGAGACTAGCAATACACAACAAGTCTTAAGCGACTTGAATATCACACAAGACTTATCGCTTAATAGTGGATTTAAGCCCAAATCCATTTTCACACCGGTGCTGGCCAGTGATAATGCCATAGACACGTTTCATAGGCTAGTTGTGAAGGATCTGAACAAACTTGCGAAAAAGATCGATGAGGGTAAATCATATATTTCATTCAATATAAGTAAGAAGGAAAGATTGGCACTAAAAGATATAAGTGAAACCCGGGCCATAGTAATAAAGGAAGCGGACAAGGGAGGCAATATAGTCATTTTAAATAGATCAGACTATATTAAAGAAATCAACCGACAATTGGCAGATAACACGTCATACATAGAATTGAAGGTTAATCCCTTGTCCAAAATTGTCCAAGACTTGGAGGTACTATTACATAACTGGTTAGAACAATGCCTAATTTCTGATTTAGAGTACAAATACATCTTCAATGCATATCCCAAGGCACCTTGCATATATATACTTCCTAAAATCCATAAACACAAGACAGCACCACCGGGGAGACCATTATATCAGGATTAGACTCCCCTACTGAAACACTATCTAAATATATAGACAGTTTTCTACAGCCATTTATCAAAAACCTTCCTTCATATTTGCAGGACACACGTGATGTTCTGACAAAATTAGAAGACATCACATGGTCTCCTGACATGACTTGGGTAACCTTAGATGTCAGCTCCCTCTATACCTGTATACCCAAGAACAGAGGCCTGGAAGCGATCCAACACTTTCTGGCGAACAGATCTGCTTCATATTTGGAACATACAAAGATGTTAGTAGATATGATCGAATTCATTCTTGAGAACAATGTGTTTGTTCATGAAGGCAGATGGTACAGGCAGGCACAAGGAGTGGCGATGGGCTGACGCTTCTCGCCCTCGTATGCAAATTTGTACATGGGTCTTTTTGAGAAAGTACATTTGTGGCTTAACGGTCCTTCTGAACTCACGGATAATATCTTCTTCTGGGGGAGGTACATCGATGATGTACTCATGATTTGAACTGGTGATGAACTACAATTGATCAAATTCATTCATCATATTAACAATAATGATTTCAACATCAAAATGACATATGAACACAGCAAGGATCGGATTAATTTCCTAGATCTGGAAATATTTGTGGAGAATAACTGTGTACACACAAACCTATATCATAAATCGACTGCCTGCAATGCATTGTTACATGCGAAAGGTTTCCACCCGACCACACAAATCAATGCTATCCCATTTGGGGAAATGATTCAGGTAAAAAGAAATTGCAGCAGTAATAGGCGATGTGAAATAGAACTGAACAAGTTAGAGAACAGATTCATCCAGAGAGGCTATTCTAGACAAAGTATAAATAGTGCTAGACACAAACTTAGTAAGTTGACTAGATCATCCCTTCTAATAAACAGGGGAAGAAAGAACATTACATCAAAGGGTTCGATTTCATTTTGCACGACATATAGTCAAAATAGCCATGACATCTACAGAATTCTGTTCAAACATTGGAATGTTCTACATACTGACAATACTCTAAAACACATGCTATCCACCAAACCTCGCATGATTCACAAAAAAGGTACTACCATCAGGGATTTGATATGCAAGAGTTTTTTACCACCACTTAAGGATAAATCAATAACCTGGTTACCCGAAAAACCTAGGGGCTTCTTTGGTTGTAGTAGATGTAACATATGTCATTTGGCTTTACGCAAGACCTTCTCATTCAACTTTAATGGCAGCAAAACCTATAAGATCCAGGATTTTATTAACTGCAATACTAGATGTATAGTTTACATATTGATATGTGAATGTACAAAGATCTATGTAGGGAGTACTATCCAACCCCTCAAAGAGAGGATTCAAGAACATGTACGGGCTTTGAGAAACAACGATTCATTATCTCCCTTAGTACGTCATGTGAACAAGGAACATTCTACTTTGGAGATCCCGATGTTTAAGTACATGGGCATCAGCCAAACACGAGCACATCCTAGAGGGGGGAACCGTGAATTAGAACTCAGAAGGAATGAATCAAAATGGATACTCAGGTTGAAGAGCATACAACTAGGCATGAATTTGGATCACAAAATGCATTATTTTTTATGACTCTATATGATTTCATGTAAATGTTTATCATCACAAAACATCTATGTTTTCCAAGTAAATGTAATGTTGTTGTTTTTAGTGACTATTGGAGTGGGCTAACTACATACACAAGCATGCCCATGGATACCTTGCAGGACACATAGACATACTTATTAACATCGTATTAACTTTTCAACCTAAACTCTATATACTAACAATACTCTGTATCGTGTCTGCTTACACTAATACAACCTTCCACATACACGGGTAATGGAGTTTGGAGATATAGGGGGTTATTCCAACTTTGGAGGAGGTGGTAATCCTTCCTAAATGTGACGGATTTACCACCAGCCGTATTACGAGTTCCATAGGATATAATGGACTCGTAATACGGCTGGTGGTATATCCGTCACTTTACCGTCACTTTTGGGACGGATTACCACTTCCTCCAAAGTTGGAATAACCCCCATAGTTTAATAGGTATTCTTGAGAAAGAAGTATTAAGTATCCCTAGCCACTCTTGCTATTTGTTGTGGATACGTCTATAGAATATTCTATTCATTTCTGGAAGCGTTGGCATTTACAATCGCAATTATGTCCATCTTAAAAAGATACTTCGAATAAATACGTATATTCTGGGAATTGACCTTCGCTACATCAACCAGCATTTGGTTATATAATTGAATTATATTAAAACTGTCTCCGAATACGTATATTGGGCGACTCTCTCAGACTCGTAGTTTGGCATAACTTTCGAGCACATTGCTTGTTCCCCTAAGATGGCGCCTATAATGGCACCCGAATCTGATATATGACCTAGGTACTAAGTGCTGGATTATAGCACCACAAACTATTCAGTCTCCTGATGGTGGCACCGTTAGAGCCCCACATACTGAATTGGGCCGTCTTGAAACAAATAATTGGCTTTTACTTGCCTTGTTTTCATCAATGGTACGTTTACTACATCGCCTTTTGGAATATAAAGATGGCGGACAATTCCATGATTACGACTGACGAGCGTCTCTGAGGGGGTAACGAATCCAAAAGATGAGTCCTACTTTTATTTTTTACCATCTATAAAAAGAGGATTTTCGGAGTTAGTTCGTTTCGTTGTGTTGATATGGAAGGGCGTGTTTCGCGATGCGGCCGTAACTAACCAGGTATGAGGATAACCCATAATAGTTAAAGGGATGGGATGTACTGTGAATTAGACATGTCTATAAAGCTTTGGACATGTTGGTAAATTTGTATTTTGTAAACACTCCAAATCACAGGGGATGAGTTAATGACTCAAACCGCGCATGTTAGTAAACTCTCTTCTGTTTTCCATCTAATCTATTACAGACAAAACAATTGGTTGGACCTCTGAGTGACTTTTGGAGGCAACGGTCGCTTAGCGACTGTAAAGTGTACATATTCTGGGATTGTTATACTGGAGACAATTTAGTACAGGTTGGTCTAACTTTTGTATTTATTAGCACACAGTTATTTTATTTGTCTTTATCGGACATGGGACATTTACAATGTTACCTTGCAGTTATAGTGCGATGCAATGTACATTTGGCATACCTGTAGCCTGAACAGCTTACTTCAAATACAGAGAGACCAGGTACATTATCATACAATATCCTCGCTTTACTTAGGTGCTAATCAGGATACAAACACACATGTAATTACTAACTATCTATTGACTTCTGGCCCGTCTGGGACTCTGTTTCTTTTACTCATTCCTCATCCACATGACTATTACTAACTTGCATGGAAATAACATGTTTTGATGTCTTTCTCTTTGGTTATTTGGAACATTTCATTTGACCTTAAATAGGTAATACCTAGTACATTGGTGCCTGTTTGTTCACAGTTTAGATAGACTTTTTGGGATGATTATGGTATTCTGGTGTATTGGTTCATCGCTCACATACTTTTCACTTTTGGTAATGGACACGCATGGAGTGATTTCTATGAAAACACACTATTGGATGTGATTTAAGGTTTTGACTGATAATAATTGGAATATGAATAGGAAAATAAGTTGTAACAAGGGACTGAATGTTTTGCTTTATCAGCCTTGATAAAGTCTTTTATAGGACGAAACACGTGTCGGCTGAATTTGGTCTGGATCGTGCAATCAATTTTCGCATTGGATGACAAGAACTTTTATTGCCCTAAGTCAACTATTTGGACATCACACACTCTTTCCTTGGACTAATTGGATTAGGGTGTACTGATTTTGGATTATTTTGGAAATTTCACAAATGTGTTTGACTGAATGTAATGATTTACGTTAAGGATTTGTGTCTAAATTTTGTGATTCATGTCTGTGTTTTTGATGTATTTAGATTTATTTCTTCTGTAATGATTTTTATGTATGTATCGATGGTATATTTGTTTTATTAGCATTAAATCTTGTCAAACGAACACTGCAGGTTTGGAATTATCACATACCATTGGTACCATAATTGAATATACTATATCTGTCTCTATGATTCTTTAGTACAATTGAAGGAACCCTGGATACAAATATTATTATTAGCACAACCATTTGGGGTGTGCTCCGTTCTCATTCTAGTCAAGAAAAACATGTAGTTAAACGTAACTTGAAATGTGGCATTGTTGCAGGTTGAAATAGTACAGACAAATGCAATCTTAACGTGGTTGGTCACTTATGTAATAAATACCAACTTAACCAAACACTATAAAGTCAAACCGCACCACCACACCATAAAATTAAATTCCACATCAGGCTGCAAAAAATGCAGATATAGTTCTTTGCTTTATCTCCATCTGTTTTAAAGGAGACACCTGTGGTAGTCAGAGAGAGGTGCATGGTTAAATGGAATAATCCTTAAAAAACCTATGGCGGCATGGTGGTGCAGAGGAAATGGAATAATCTTTAAAAAAAGGAATTATGCTGCTGATTTGTCTGCAGTATGCTGCAGCTAGGGTGTCCAGGAGAAAATGGAATTATTATACACCTAAAAAAAAACAAATGCTGTAATGCAGCTGTACACCTTTGGTGGATGAATGAATGGATTGATGAATTAAATTAAATTAAATTAAAATCTAAAAAATAGGAAAACATCTAAAAAATATAAAAAATAAACTAAAAATGAAATTAAAAACAAGAAACTAAAAAACACAAAAATAAAACATTAAAATCAAAATAAAACAAAATAAAAAATGAAAATAGAAAATAAAACATTAAAAGATAAACTTAAAACAATCTAATGATCAATAATTAACAATATTTATATGTAAGCCTATGGCAAAGACACACTAGCTGAAGGTACAAAATAGCTGCCAGCCACATGGCAAAACAACATAAAGGAGGCATGGCAAACAAAGAACACACGCAAGCCAATGGCAAAAGGACACTGGCTGGATGGACAAAATGGCTGCCAGCCACATGATCAAACAACAACAAGGTGCAAGGAGGCATAGGAAACCAAGAAGAACCCATGCAAGCATATGGCAAAGGAACACTTGCTGGATGCAGGAAATGGCTGCCAGTCACATGGCAAAACAACAGCAAGGAGGCACGGCAAAGAACACATGCAGGCCTATGGCAAAAGGACACTGGCTGCATGCACAAAATGGCTGCCAGCCACATGATCACAAAACAATAACAACAAGGAGGAAGGAGGCATGGGGAACAAAAAAAGAACACATGCGAGTCTATGGCAAAGGGACACAGGCTGCATGCACAAAATGGCTGCCAGCCACATGATCAAACAACAAGGAGCAAGAACAAGGAAGAACACACGCAAGCATATGGCAAAGACACACTGGCTGGATGCAGAAAGTGGCCACCAGCCACAAGGAACAAACAACAACTATGAACAAGGAGGCATGGAGGACAAAGAACACATGCAAGCCTATGGTGAACATAGACTACACAAAATGGCCCTGGGCCATATGGCATGGAGAACAGACTATGACAAATACACACACACACACCCACACACACACACACACACACATACACACACCGGCCGTAAGTAGGCATGGTGGTAACACTGAAGAAAAAATTATTTCAGCAATGCAAAACACGAAAATTAACTGAACTATAAATATTTCACAACAACAGTACACACATCCTCCTACACCATAAAATATCTTACCACAGAACATATATGCACTATTCGAAGAAAAAAAAAATACAAAAAATAGCCAACATTTTTCATTTAATCCAATGCCATACCTGCCCTGAAGGAAGTTTTAGAAACATATACCACTGAAATATTTATTTTATGCACTGATGACAACTAGTGCTGGGCTAGATGGCCCTTGGGAAATCTAGGCCACATAGTAAAAAAAATATTGCAAATGTTACAAACAGGTAGAAAAGGACAGGTACTAAGCTGTGCAACAAATTTCCAGTGCAAAAGATACAAAATAAATGAAAATAAATGCTATGCCCATACTCGAACTCTAGGCCATCCACTACTATATATATTTTTTTAATCAAATTAAAGTGCACAGAAATATTGGTGCGTGCCCAAGCAAACAAACAACACCCTTATTCAATAGTTTAGGACCTTACTTGTGCGAGTTGACAAAAGCAAAGTCCTTAAATCCAAAAGTATATCCAGGAGACAAAGAGCGTGATCCTTCCACTTTGAAATCCAAGTGAAAAGTGACCAGGATACGGACAAAGCTCTTGGAGGAGCCTACTGGACAGGAACAGGAAGTTAAAGTCTCTTTAGCACTTCTTGAAAAAAAGGCTTCTCAATCTAAAATACAACTTGAAGTGTCCATTGGAGGAGAAAATCCACTCAAAAAAAATGTTTTGACTACATTTAGATGTATCTCGAGTAGAAAATCTACTCCAGGTGCATCACGCTTGTGAGTGGGAAGGTTTTGGCCACTGTCATGGCCGGATGCAGTGTGACTAAACACAAAGTCTTGTGCGTGTGGCCGGAAACAGCGCAGGCGAATGCAAATTCTCACACGCACTCACTAGCGTGAGAGCACCAGAACCCAACATCGCACGCACGAACAACCTCTGCTCCGCTCCACATTGTGGAACTTGGGAACTCTGCACTACTACACATAGAGTGACGTGCCCGAATTCCGCAAACTTCACCAGCGGAGCGGAGTTCTACACCCAGGCCTACTCATTAGATCTATCAGCAGCCTTTAGTACTGTGTCACACACCATTCTTCTCAAGTGTTTGAAACACATTGGTGTGGATGGCCTTCCCTTGGCATGAATTCGCTCCTACTTGTGGAACAGAAAAAAAGAAGTTTGGATCCCCCCACGCTCTCCTGATTTTAGAAAGCTGGTTTGGCATACTGCAGAGCTCTGACCTCAGCCTGACACTATTTAATGTTTATATGGCTCCCCTGGCCCCGTTAGTTGAATCTTTTGGGGTCCGAATTGCTTCTTATGCGGATGATACGCAGCTCTTTCTTTCTATGGAGAAGGACACATCTGAAGCATATACCACATTTAGGAACTGTTTAGAAGCAGTCTTTGAACTGATGTGGACTAGCAACCTTCAGCGCAACACTGGGAAAACTGAAATACTGCTTTTCGGGTCCCCCTCCCTTTGCTGAGGACCTGATTGCTTGCCGGAGGGGGCTGACTCTCCTCCCCTTCTGACCTCGCTGGCCTGTAATTTAGGTGTCAAGATAAATCTCCACCTGACAATGAACCTTCAGATCTCTACAGTAGTCGGTTCTTGCATTGCTCCATTAAGATCTTCCAGGTGCAGAAAACAGTGATTCATGCATTGATTACTTCTCGCATTGATTATTCCAATACGCTGTACTTGGGCCTGCCATGTTACCTGCTGAAGTCGCTGCAGGTCATACAAAATGCAGCAACCAGGCTACTCCTTAAGATCCATGGACAGTGACCTATTTCTCCTCATCTGAGGGTGCTACATTGGCTGCCGGTCAAAGAGAGGATTCATTTTAAAAACCTATCCCTCACACATAGAGTTGTTTATAGTACTGGTCCCCACTACCTCTCTGATAGAGTGAGGCATTATCAGCCTACCAGAACCCTCATTCATCTGATGCTAGTCTGTTCCATGTCCCAAGGATGAGACGTAAGAAACGGGGAGGGGTGTCATTTTCCTAGCTTGCAACTCAGGCTTGTAATCACCTTCTGCCACACTGCCACAAGATCAGGTCTGAAGGCCTATTCAGAAAATCTCTGCAAACCTGGTTATTTTACACAGCTTTTTGAGCAATGGTAATTCCTATGTAGTAGGGTTGGAGGTGGGTATAGAGGATGTAGTCTTATTAGTGCCAGGACGCTCTACAGAGTAGATGTCTTGATTGACTTATTGATTGGCAAAAGGTTTATTTTACCAGGTTGAAATTACAGTTCAACACTGTACTACAGGCTGTAGTGGTAGGCCTGAAACATGTTTTACAGTAATACTTTTAGTGGGTGGCACAATGGATGCTTCAGCCTACTAGTGAAAGGTATTTCACTGGCCCTTGGTACACATTGTTCCATTTATTAGAAACTTTGGAGGAACGTGTCCACGTCTGCCACCAAGATGGTCGATATCCTGTGAGGCTCTGGCAGTGGCCGCCTGAACATCATGTAAATCGCTGCCATTCTCATCTCATATACATCATGGACTGGGTGCTGATGCGGCTTGAGGCAGGCCGCCCTAGGGTGCTGTTTATGTGCCCTGGACCTCTGTAGACACGGCACGTTGGGTGCCTGGTGGTGTGTGGCCTGTACCGCTTTGTGGACCTTCTGCGACTGGGGCTGTGGACATGCCCAGGGCCTTGATCGCCACCGCTGCACCAAAACTTGGGTGATGTGGGGAGAGCCTCCCTGACCCCGCTGACACCTACCGGGCGAGCCCCCATCCCTCATCCACCTTGGCAATTAAGCCCTGTCCTACTGAGGACATCTTGCTGCCAGCGACTTAGAGCCGCGTGGTCCCAAACGGCGGCGACTACCCCAACTCTGCAATCATTGCACTGGCCTGCCCAACCAGTGGACTCACTGGCCCGGCCTGCTAGTGATTTGGGCCTGGAGATGGCTGCTGCAGCCTGTGTGGTGGTGGCTGCAGCAGCCTTTGCGGTTGAGCACGTCACCCGCCAATGGGCACTGGACGCCTTTCAGTGAGGCCTGGAGGCCCTTCCCTGCCCCATACAATGAAGTACGGTAGGTGGCCACAGTGAACTGCATACTCTCCTCCTGGCTGGCCCCGTGTGTGTTTCTGGGGTGACATAGTGGCGACCCGGCCCATTAAGCCTGCCCAGACATGCCACCTTGCGACCTTTGCTCTTTCGGGCATCACCCACTTTCCTTACATCTGGTGGCTTAATCTGAGCCCTCCTGGCCATTCACTGGTTGGAATAACTGTGGTTCCCTAATCCCCAGCCCTTGTTCTCTGAACATCTGCCTTACAGGTATGCTGAAGGTCCTTTGACTCTTTCTACGCCGCTGGTCAACCCACACCATAACCCTGCTGCTGGCGCTCAAGTTCTCAGCCTCAACCGCATCGGTCCCTGCCTATTCAATTTTGTATAGCGTTTCTGCACCGCCTCCACTGGTCGACACTCCAGCTTCTGGTATTACTTGGTGACCCTGCACCTGCAGTCTGTGTCGATTGGGACTTTAGCTTTCACCCCCTACAATGCCACATTACTTGACACTGGCCTTTGCGGCCCTGGGGTGCCATTCGCTACTGGTTCATCTCATTGATGTGTGGCAACCCCTAAATGGGCAAAACGGATCCTAGACAGTGCAGGCTCAACTTTGATAAAACCTGACTTGCTGGGGTGGACGGCCCCCCTCTGGATGTGGAGGACCCCACCGAGCAAGACATGTCTATAACCTCGTCCCAAGATTTGGCCGTCATTATGATGGAGATTGAAGCGGGATCCTGAGCAATGAAGGAGAGATTTGACGCCATAGCCGGCCATATCGAAAAACTAGGGGAGCTCCTGCGTCATCAGGGGTTTAGACTTGATACTGCAGAGTAGAGGATTTCTGGTCTGAAAGACTGCAGCCCAACCATGCAAAAACAAATGGACTAGATGGAACGCACTCTTAAACAAGCTGCGATGAAATGGAAAGACCTGGATGCCCACTCTTGTAGGAATAATATTTGCATAGCAGGCATGACGGAGACCAACAATATGGACAAACCGGACGCCTTTTTTGAGCGCCTTCTAACTGACCTTTTTGACTGTGCTGACTTTTCCACCACTTTTACCTTTACACTCACTGTTCATTGGGCCCGAGACCCCCTGATGGCGATCCCTCTCGCCTGCTCATAGCCCGTCTCCTCAATTATAAAGACAGGGACACGGTTCTTGGTCTGGCTCGGGAGAGTGACCCACTCCAATAGCAGAGAGGCCCTTCTCAATCTATCCTGATTTTACACCAATAGTTCAGGAGGCTCAATGGAAGTACCCTGATGTCAAAAACATTCTCAAAAAGATGGGGCTGCACTATGCCATGCTTTACCCTGCCCTTCTTCGGGTGCAATTTAAAGGGGAAGGTTCAGATATTTGATACTCCTTTGGATGCGGCGGCATTTTGCAAAAAACTGTCCACTAACTCTACTTCCGCCCACTCAGCCATGCCGGAGAATGCTGCCTCCGACACCATGCGCTGATCACCCTCACCAAACTCATTGTGAACGAGGTCCTGCATCTGTCGCTACATAGGGTGTATA
Organism: Pleurodeles waltl; assembly: GCF_031143425.1. Classification (NCBI taxonomy): domain Eukaryota; kingdom Metazoa; phylum Chordata; class Amphibia; order Caudata; family Salamandridae; genus Pleurodeles; species Pleurodeles waltl. The sequence goes on along the minus strand of NC_090444.1, from coordinate 175,449,305 downwards.
GCCCATGTGATGTCTGTACTGCCTCCTTTCTGGTGGCCCCCATCAACTTTGAAAAATCCGCTATGCCACCCAAAATTATGTATTTGCAGTTGACTTACAATTACTACACATGCTTGTTCTTATTCTTAGGGCTGCTGTCTGCCATATTGTCGCCACACCCCACTGGCGATTGCCATGGTTGTAACTATGGGATTGTTATTTGTTTTGTTTTTCTGATCTGGAATGCACTGGATTATGAGTAATCTGGTGTGGGTGGGGGGTTTGGGTACCTAAGTTCTGCTTTGTTTGCTGTTGTTATTGTATGTTGTGTTCTTTACTTACTACAACACACCACATTGTCCCCCTGCTGCTGCTCACTGCCCATCCTTGCCACGCCATATACTCGTCCATTGCCATTTATATCTCCCTGACCATGTCCTGTGACCTCACATTCATGTCCTGGAATATGTGGGGAATCAACAATCCACAGAAGGGGAAACAGGTGTTATCCTATTTGACTAGACAGAACTAAGGGGTAGCCTTCCTACAGGAGACACACCTGCCCCCCAGCAGCGACCCTCCTTTCGCTAAGACTTGGGGCACATACCGTTATTTCTCCTGTCACAGTTCCTATTCCAGGGGCACCTGCGTTCTAATAAACAGGCATGTTACCTTCACATTTCAATCATACCATTCCGACCCTGATGGCCAGTATGTCCTCATTCGCGGCATTTTAGCAGATAAACAAGTGCTATTATTAAATGTCTATGCCCCTAACATGGACAATCCGGTATTTTTACAAGGACTGGCTACCAACCTAGAATGATTGGAAGCAAATCATCTGATAGTAGGGGGTGATTTCAATACGCCATATTGCTTGCAACTAGATTCCACTAGTGTCCAGCCCAGTGATAAACCCTGGCCTCAGACTATTCTCCAGAACATAATCAATACCTATGCACTGAGTGATGCCTGGCAAACCAGATTCCTGAACACCTCGGTTTTACATTCTACTAGGCCCCACATTCGGTATGGACTCGTTGGTTTAGTGGTTCCTTTCCACCAACACTTATCTATGGGTCACACATATAGCCATCCTTCCCTGGACTCTGTCAGAACATAGTCCTGTTCTTTTTCAGCAGTGGATCCCTTCTGATTGTGATGCGGAGCACACCTGGAGGTTTCACGGGGCTTTCAGGGACCCAATGTTTCAGGAGGAGATCCTCAAAGCAATGAATATTTTGCGCTGGATACTGGCTCGGTCTCCACACAGGTGACTTTGTGGGAAGCCTTTAAGGCTTATATTTGCGGTGTATGCATTTCCGAACATGTTGGTATCTTACTGGATATAAGGGCCCAGCGCCAACGTATTGAGTCTAGTTTGCACAACATTGATGATGCTGCGCTTAAGACCAGGGATCCTCAATTGCATTGCTGCTCTGTATTGCTAACAGAGCTTCAAGACTTTGCGGATAGGGCGCTGGTGTATCTGGCTAAAAATGCTCAGGCTTGTAGGTACGGGGATGGGGAACGCCCCAGCCGCACCCTCGCATTGCTACTTTATCCTAACCGTCTCCACGATTACATCACTGAGCTGCGAGCGGTGGATGGGGAGCGAATCTTATGTAGCAAGAGTGTCAGGGCAGAATTCTTACAATTTTACAAAGACCTTTATGCCCCTCGTGTACCAGATGACATGTCTGCAATTGGCGCATATCTCATTGAAGTGGCCCTGGTCTGATTCTTGGATCGTCAGCTTGAGTTCCACAAGGAACAAATTACGCTTGATGATGTAAAAGCGGCTATAGATGCCATTGATAGTTCCAACATATGGACCACTTTATAAAGCTTTCAAGACCCAACTGGCCCCTCATGTATTAATACTCTGTAATGAATCGCTGTATACCAGAGCACTTCCCCCCACACACTCCGTGAGGCCGTCATCACTCTTCTGCTGAATTCCAGCAAAATACTAGTTAAAATACTCATCACTAGACTGTCCCTCCTGCTGGAGCAGATCATCGATCCCGCTCAGTCTGGTTTTATCTCTCACCCCTCGACTTTCATCAACCTCAACCTCTACACCATTTTTGCAGTTCTACATCAGATATCCCCTTCTATCCCCCCCCCAGTGGTTGCCCTCTTGGGTGCCGAGAAGGCCTCCCTTAGGGCAGTCCTGGGTCAACTTGGCATCCCTTCCCAACTCATATAATTAATTATGTTACTGTACGCCAAACTCATGGTTCATATACGAGTCAATGGATCACTCACGTATAGTTTTCCGATAATGAGCGGTACCAGACAGGGCTGCCCCTTGTCCCCTCTTCTTTTCATTCTTGGTCCGCCACTGACAAGACTTCCATTCTCATAGGGGACTCCAGCTTGCTTTATACGCAGATGACATCCTACTCTCTATCCGTCATCCCATGACAAATCTTGCCCCACGTGTGCAGGAAATTGCTCGCTATGGTAACCTTTCGGGACTATAGATTAACTGGTCCAAGTCTGAACTCTTCCCCTTAACAGATGCCCCACAACCGCTGGAATTCCCATTCCGGTGGGCCAAGTAAGATACTATGGCCCATATTTATACTTTTTTAGCGCCGCATTTGCACCGCTTTTTGACGCAAAAACGGCGCAAACTTACAAAATACAATTGTATTTTGCAAGTTTGCACCGTTTTTGCGTCAAAAATTGACGCAAATGAGGCGCAAAAAAAGTATAAATATGGGCCTAAATGCTTAGGCATCTGCTTGCATAGGGACAGGGACCCAATACTACAACTTAATTACGGTCCGGCTATGGCTCAACTAGAGACACAGGTGTCACGATGGATAAAACTTCCTCTGTGTTTGGCGTGGCAGGTGGCCATTATAAAAATGGTAGTCCTTCCGCATTTCCTTTATCTCTTCCTGAAAATCCCTATTCCCTTGACGCTTGGCTTTTTCCGTACATTGCGTGGTCATCTTCTGCACTTCACCTGGGCCAGAGGTTGCCCGCTGGCTTTTTGGGACACCCTGGTGCTTCTGTTGGACCGTGGGAGGTTCGGAGTGCCAGATTTCCACCTTTATTATTTGGTATCTGAGTGTTAATACTCCTTCTGCTGGTACCACCCAGGTGCTCATGTCCCATATCTTAACCATGAGAATGATTAGCTGGATGAACTCTCCCATTTTCAAATTCTTCCGAAGTGTATTCCACTAGACCCTTGCGACATACAAGTGGTTGCCAAGACATGTTGGGCATGGTGCTAGCTGTGAAGAACGCTGGGTGGTGGAACCCTCTACTGTTATGCTATTCCCCTTCATAATAGTCCCTGGCTCCTTCCGACACGAGAAGTACTGGTTCAAGGTACACTCCATCACTATGACCTCTCCCCAGTAGGAGATCTCTTCCCGGATGGCCAAGTTTTTCATCCTCCTGGGGACCAGCAGGCACATAACAACACACATATGGACCGTTCCATATTTAAGAGATTACATAGTACCCTTTGTTCCCTACTACCCACATACCTATTGGCCCCAGAGGACCCCCCCCCCATTGAAGCATGTAATCTCGGACGTGGATGGGGGCAGATTAGTTTCTAGAATGTATCAATTATGTCTCACTATGAGGCCTGACACCACGATCAGAGTGCGGGAGGTGTGGGCAGAGGAGCTGGGTTCCCCCATTACTGATAACATTTGTTTTTAATTTCTATTCCCAAATACCAGGCATTTCAATCAGTTACTGACATTAAATTATTGCATTTTTAATTTCTTCACCGTTGCTTTTCATCCCCTGTGGCTATTGTGAGGTTCGACCCTGACAGGACGGATCATTGTCCAAAGTAACACCTATCACTTATTGACTTTACACATTCCTCCTGGACGTGTCCAGAGATTTCTTGCTATGTGATGGCCATTTACACCCATATCTCTTCTATACTACATATAAACCTGCAGCCTAACCCCATCCATTCACTCTTGGGGTACACCAGAGACTTCCCTCGGCCAATGTGGTGACTTGTGTCAATGGAATTCCTGTTGGTTAAGCGGGAAGTAGCGATGCACTGAAGGGACCGTAGGTCTCCAACATCTGAAGACTGCCTTTTGTGATAAAGTCAGTGAAGATTACACACTCCTTCAACCCTCCACGTCCCAACCCTTTGATATATGGCAACCCTTCAGGAATTATTTTTCTACTCATGTCATTAGAGTGGGTCCTACACTCTCCCTTACATATCCTTATTCACCATAAATTGCATCTCTATTCCAATTATGGACATGTATGCATATTGTTTCCTTTTGTTTTTCATTTTGACATTGTGATGATGAAACGTGGTGGTTCTGGGAACCTAAAGGACAGCGGGGATGTAAGCTATACAAATTTATGATTGTTTATTGTATGCTATTATCAGAAATCTAATAACAATAACATTTATACTGGGAATTTTTAGGTAAAAAGATTTACCAATCAGATGTAGGCCAATTTTACCATGCTTTAGGGAGACAGCACAAGCACTTTACTGCTGGTTAGGAGGCATAATGTGTACAGGGTCCTAATGCCAACAAAAACAAGAGAGTAAAGGCGAAATGTTTGGGGGAATACCATGCCAAGGACATTAGGTGTAAAAAAGCTTCACCTAGCTAATGAAGTGCCCCATGAGCAAACTTCTGCCTACCTATTACCATCCGTCAACCTGAAACCTCCTTAGTCCTAACACTATCTTCATACAGCAAAGAACAGTGACAGTCTGCCTTATAGCTGCCAGGTTTTTCAGGTTCATGCATGGTGAGGTGCTCCAGTCTAGGTCTTTGTCTTTGAATTCTGGGACTTGTAGTCCTGGTTTTATAATGAAATAAAACTACAAATCCCAGCATTCATAGAAAAATCCTGGACTGGATCAGATAAACATGCATGGACCGGGGAAATCTGGCAGAGCTGCTTCCCACCTTTTTGATCCCTAGAATTCATCCTCCCTCAACTACCTTGCCTACTCCTGACACTTTTACTGACAACCTCTGCAAAAAGACAGCCTCCAGGTGACCCACTGCCAACTGAAACATCTTCATCCTGTTCTGGCACTTTGCACACTGACAATTTCATAGTCCATAACTGTAATGTTACAATGTAAATTAAAAGCCCCTGAATGCAAAGTAATGGTTCTTACAAAAACAGACATGGCTGAAAAGGTTGTGCATGACACCAGGCTACCTAGTAAATATGTAACATTGGTTCACCTGTTGCAATTTCATTTCCTTTCATTTTTTGTCAGCTTTTGCACACCAACTGTCCCCCAAAAACAAAAACATATAAATAAAATCTCCCATTGTGAGCCTTTACAGGTAGGAAGTGTTAGCAGGTTCATGATGACCTTGAGCTGCTACAATCACAGTTCCTTTATATACAAATAAAGTTATGGTATTATTTGAAAAATTGCTTACCTTACCTAAAACTCTAGTGTGGTATATCATGTCCATGAATTCTGTTGCAATAGACATGGAAGTGATCCCTGGCTGCCAAAAATCACCCCACAAGTTCAAGTCAAACTTAGAGCCTGATTATGAGTTTGATGGTCAGACCACCAGACTGCCATGTTGGCAGTCCAAAATAGACCGCTGTGCCAGCTGTCCCCAGACCACCATATTACGATGTATACAGGCAGAGCCACCGCATGCCAAGCCAAAGTGGTGATGGCCAGCAGTCTGCTATCTTGGCGGTCCGTACTCCGGTGCCATGAGTGCTGGGGCCAACCGCCAAGCCCATTACAAATGCACAGTCAGCGTGGTGGTACCTATGCGGCAGTTAGCCAAAGGCAGGCGACAGCTGTGGTACGCGTTCAGCACAGCAACAGACAAAAGCCCATTTGATGAATTCAAAAACAACACAGTTGACAATCATGGGCCCAGTGGACACACCTGCAGAGCACACTAAAAAACACACCCCTTCACAGAACGTGATTCTTAGCATCTCCACTGCAACCGAGAGTTGATTACTGACCAGAGGGATATGGCACCCCTTTTATCACTGTCCCTAAAGCCCCTTTCATACCTATTTCTTCATTGTTCCACATATCACTTTCCTTTTGTAAGTAACTCCCTGTCACCCACCATGTCACAACTCAAAAATCCCTGTTTTTCAGAGGATGAGTTGAGCATCATGGTGGATGAAATCATAAGAGCAGAGTCACAATTGTTTGGGTCACACGTCCAGCACACTCCTCTCAGTAGAAAAATGGAACCGTGGCAAAGGATCATCACCAGAGTGAATGCTGTAGGCACCACCCTGCACACAGAGGAAGACATTAGGAAGAGGTGGAAAGACCTGAGGGGCAAGGTGCGTTCCCTGGCACACAGGCAACAGACATAGGCCAACAAGACCGGCGGTGGCTCTCCCAGAGCCCCATTACAACTCTTTCCCTGGGAGGAGAAGGTCTTGACCATCCTGCATCCCCAGGGCTTGAATGGAATTCCCTAGGGGAGCGGAGTCTGGTAAGTTACAACACAAAAACTGTCACAAAAATACAATGTCCTGCATGTTCATCGCTCAGATTTTGCCACTGTGTTGTTTATTGACTTTAACAACATTCAATACCCAGAGTATCTGAGATGTAAGACTGTCAATGTGTATTGTTGGACCTAACATCACAGCTACCAAGGCCCATCACATGCCATAAGTTAGAATGGTGATTGTAAGTGTTTCAATGTCAAAAAATCATCACAGGACTCATAGTTTGTCTCAACATGTAAATGTATGCTCCACCCTAAATGCAGTCTAGCAACAGATATGTAATATCCAACATTTGTCAAGTGTTGGAGAGTAGAGAGAGTGACTGGACTGCACATCTCAGGAGGCCCTATTTCTGTAACTCCAAGCACCAGCTCAGTGTTCACTTGCCCAAATACACCTGTCTGTTAACTCTCAAATGAAGTTTACTCACCTGGGAGCATACTATTTGTCGAGTGTGTGAAGTACAGGGAGTGACCTGACTGCAAATCACAATAGTCCCTCTTTCTGTAATTCCAACCACCAGCCCATATACACCAGTTTGTTAACTCTCAAATTAAGTTTATTCACCTTGGAGAATACCATTTGTCAAGTCTGTGAAGTAGAGGAAGTGCCGGGACTGCATATCCCATTATCCACTGTTTCTGTAACTTCAACCACCAGGCCGGTGTTCACTTCCCAAAAAACATGTTTGTTAATTCTCAAAGGACGTTTACTCACATGGGAGGATACCATTTGTCAAGTCTGTGAAGTAGAGAGAGTGACCTGACTGTAAATCCCAATAGCCCCTGTTTCAGTAACACCAACCACCACCCCAGTGTTCACTTGCAAAAAGAAAATAGGTTTGTTAACTCTCAAATTAAGTTTACTCACCTGGGGGAATACTATTTCTCAACTGTGTAGAGGGAGTGACTGGACTGCAAATCCGAATAGCCCCTGTTTCTGTAACTCCAACTACCAGTCCAGTGTTCATTTGTTAATTTTCAAATTAGGTTTGCTCACCTGGGAGAATACCATATGTCAAGTGTGTGAAGGAGGTGGAATGGCCTGACTGCAAATCACAATAGCCCAGGTTTCTGTAACTCCAGCTACTAGTCCAGTGTTCACTTGTACAAATGCACTGGTTTATTAACTCTCAAACAAAGTTTACTCACCTGGACGGACACTATTTTCAAGTGTGTGAAGGAAAGGGAGTGGCTGGACTGCACATCCAATAGCCCTGGTTCCTGTAACTCCAACCACCAGCCCAGTGTTCACTTGCCCAAATATAACTGTTTGTTAACTATCAAATGATGTTCACTCACCTGGGAGGATAGCATTTGTCAAGTGTGTGAAGTAGAGAGAGTGACCTGACTCCAAATCCCAATAGCCCCTGTTTCTGTAACTCCAACCACTAGCCCAGTGTTCACTTGCCTAAATGCACCTGTTTGTTAACTCTTAAATGAAGTTTACTCACCTGGGAAGATACCATTTGTCAAGAGTGTGAAGCAGAGGGAGTGACTGGACTGCAAATCCCAGGATGCCATATTTCTGTAACTCCAAGCCCCAGCCCAGTGTGCACCTGCCTAAATACACCTGTTTGTTAACTCTCGAATGCAGTTTACTCACCTGGGAGGATACCATTTGTGAAATGTGCCGAGTAGAGGGAGTGACCTGACTGCAAAACCCAGAGGTCTGTTTCTCTAACTACAACCACCAGCCCAATTTTCACTTGCCCAAACAAACTTGTTTGTTAAATCCTAAACGAAGGTTACTTACCTGGAAGTGTGCAATATATAGATTGTTCTCAACTCAGACACATGTCTGCCTACCTAACTCAATTGTGACCTGGTATCCAAAGATTAAACCATTGATGACAGGAATGACACCTTATCAAGGGGGTACAGCAAGTATTCCTAAGACCATAAGCTGCATCAGCAGTTTGGTAGCAGCAGCAAACACATTGACACAGCACTGCACACATGATGACTCCAGATACAGATACAACAAAGGTGTGTTTGCCTGTATCACACTCCGAATGTTGCCTCTCCACTGTGTTGGCATCACTGTTGGCAAGATGCCATTATCATTCCATCATCCAAAGTGCAACTGATCAGCACATCCAATGAGCTGCTTGGGTCTAGTAGTTTAGCAAGCTTCACACATGTCATGTCAAATACCCCTATATTATGGTAACATGGCACATTAGGCTAACCTGCCACATAAGAAAGCCCCATGTCTCTAATTTCTGTAACACAAAATCCTTGGAGGTAGATGTCCAACTTAAACTAAAAACAATGTACCCTCTTACTCAACAGGTCGAGCTAGCACAGCCCCTGGATGTGGAGGATGGTCCTGGAGCAACTGGACAACCTGGTCAGTCGGCAACAGTGAGTCTCACTGTGCCCACAACAACACCGCTAAGCCCTGTTGTATCAACATCAAAGGCAAGAGCATGTCCCCCAACCTGTGTACCTAACACTGTTCCAACCATCTTGTGGCCCCCAGTACTGGATCCTGAGGTGCAACTCAACACTACTAACAGTGAGGGTCCAGGTCCCTGTTGGAGAGGGCACCCTGTGCCATGGGCACAGGCTTGTCGGGGTAGGGTGTGTGGGAGGGATGTGTGGGCCAGCAGAGTGAGGCCACTGGGGCTGCTGTTGAGCAGGATACCATCATCCTTGTCTTGGGAGTCTATTAGGAGTCTCAAGGCGTGATGGGCCAGGTGTTAACTGAACTCTGGGAAATGAAGCAGCTGCAAAGAGACATGATCCAAAAATGGATGATCACAATTCAAACATAGGCACCCTAACAGGGGTGCTGAGGGATATCCACACAACCCTGAGCAGTGGTTTCCAACCACTATCCACTCCTTCCTGTGGACCAAATAACTGACGGCCAAGTACATCTGCTGCAGTCACAGGAGGGAAGGGCCTGTCAGAGATACAAGCACCCTCGGACACCCATCCCTGACTCTGCAGCAGCGGACCCCCCACCCCCTTGCAAATGGGGATGTCCATGAAAGAATTCAGGAGGCAGGTAGAGTAAGACACCCACCACTGCTTGCAAGAAACCTCAACCTTAATGTCCTCCTTTATGTATCAAACATACACTCTGTAGGCTCATCCTGAACCACATTCCAGTTTCAATGGCAGGAGTATTCTGGACTTTGGACTTCCAGTGGTGTGGCATCTACTCCAATGATTTCATTCACCATGAGTGACCCCTTTACTTTACATTTTTGCTTTTTTCTGTCCCCAATTATTTTTCTGTATTGGCATTGGAATCAATTCACCAGGCACAAACTCATTGTCTGCTGTCTTAAAATTCACATTTTGCTATGTAGATGTGTAAGACCATTTGAACCATATGATGAAGATACATGCTACTTATGGAAGCAAGGATTTTGCATGTACAGCGTGTCCAGCTCAGGATTATAACCATTACCCACCAACACATACATACAAGTGTCTTGTTTCAAAAGAGGGTTTTTTACATTCTTCAGTACATAGACTGTGAAGATGTCAGAAACATAGAAATTCAGACATCACCATATCAAACTGTATAGGCCACCAGATAAGACTGGTACAGATCCCCAGAACATTGCAGGAATAGACATATCAGACATTGACATGTTAAATCAGTAAAAATGGATATGGTCAATGTCACCAGCTGGAGCCAAATCCCCTATCTCTCAAAAGGAAGCCCACCTCATATAACACCCAGACAGGTGGCAGTACAACTGTCCCTGATCACAGGGTCATTACAATCCAGTGTTTTTGCATCTGGTGGTATGACACAAACACATATCAGTGATGTGCCACAGAAACTTTGGCCTACAATGAGGAAACACATTAAAGGCTATAAACAGTTGAGACAAAAATAGTGTTTAGCCAATGTGAAGGGGAAATGACATGATTTTGGACAACAGCAACATTTTTAATGCCCACATGATAACACACATGAAGCATCATGGCCACCACATAACAACAAACAAGTCCAACTGAGTCTATAGCACTTCCATCCTATCACTATGCAAGCTGTTTTGACACAGGTGTTCTACACCCAAAGTCTGTGAAATATATTCCCAGTAACAATCCATGTCCACTTTGTATGTCCTAACAGCACAATATACCTGCAGTGTCACAACTCTGAAATGCCGAAGTGAAGATCTCATGACGGTAAAGTGACGGATATACCACCAGCCGTATTACGAGTCCATTAAATCCTATGGAAGCCCATAGTTATGAAACCGTACATATGACACATCACATAGCAAACATCTGGAGAACAAAGTCCATTAGAAAAACCTGACACAAAGCAATACCATCAAAATGTGAATGTGTCAAAAGCTTTCTCATCAAACACACTTTGGCAGATTTTGCTTGAGCATCAGCTCCTTAACTATATCCAAAAATATACTCCACACATTATCACAACTACAGTTCATTGTAGAGTCACAGTAATGACATCTCATCACATACTTACACTCATGAGAAGAAGCTGTTGATGAGATCTTGTTGCAAGTCAGCCCCTTCCTCTTCATCACTATCATCTTCATTTGGCATTTCAGGATTCTTACCCGGTGGCACCACAGGCTCCCCCCTTCCTTGGGATGTAAGGAATATTCCTCGGCAGGGTGATGTTATGGAGCATGCAGCATGCCACGGTGATCTGACACACCTTCCCTGGTGACTAGAGGAGGGCTCACCCAGTCTTGTCCAGACAGCAAAATCTGGCCTTCAGGAACCCAAAAGCCCACTCCACTGCCCTCTATGTTCTTCCATGGGCCTCATTGAAGCATACTTCCCCTGGCATATTTGGATTCCTCAGCGGTGTCAACAACCAAGGAAGGTTTGGATAAGCTAAGTCTCCTGTTTTGGAATGAGACATAAGTGCCACAATGAGTCACGCATTTCATGATTGTAGCACATGACATTGAACACACAAAATCAGGACAGATGTGACTTACTAATTAGCAAGCCCCCCTCTGATTGCAGTTGTGACATCAGTTGGGGCATAGTGCCATTCCGCATTACAAGGGAATCATGGGCTGAACCTGGAAACCGGGCACAGACATTTGAGATGTAGAGATCCGATAAGCAGACAACTTGCACGATGCATGATAAATAGGAACAAAATCATGTGAGAAAGCATTACTGACTGGAAATACATTCCACCACTTACTTAACAAAATTGTCTACTACTCCAGTGCCAAACATGGGTCCCATGGTTCTGTACACATGTGTCAACAACATGGATTTGGCCATCACCCAACTACCTGCTCCTCAAGAGTCCCTTGAAATGTAACAGTGTTTTCTGACTGCCCAAAATATTGTCACTGCGGGTGGACAGTACACCGCCATAATATGCCATCTGTGACCAGCAACACACCACACTAGTGATTGTGTAGGAAAGCCTACACAACAAGGCTGCTTTAGATTGTTTGTGATGATCAGGCACATATATTGATGTAGTGACGTATTTAACAAGGTCAAATATTGTATTTACAATTGCCAAAGTTCACTGGACATTAGGAACCGTCCATGACTGCCGACGGAAGCTGACCGCGCAGTGGGTGGTCTCAAGCGCAGCGGACTCTACCATAGGCTAATGTCGGTGACTGTGATGGTTGCGGACCAATGGCTGTTGGCATATATGGATGCCATGCTTTGCTAAATCACTCACTTGACTTCTGACACTGCTGCCATCATCACTCCACCACTTCAGCTGCTGTGTGCTGCCTCTGGGAGCAATCATGCCACACCAAGCAGGTGAAAGGGTCCCTGCCTTCTCTCCTGAGGATCTGGAGAGGCTCGTTGAGGAGGTCCTTCCCCTGCATGGTCAGCTCTATGGCTCGTCAGAGGAGCAGGTAAGAACCTCATAGGAATATTTGACTCTGTTCAACACCATCCTTTCCTTCCTCATAGGCTACAATGTGCCTTTAAGAGACAGTGAGACTTTTCGGGTGCCTGTTGTCACATTTTGTATTCCATACATGGAATGTACATGGTGCTGGTGGTGGACCCAAGTAATCTATGTATTTCACATTACCATTGTGTTGTTTGATAAGCCCTACATTCTCCTTCTGATGCATTCTATATTGTTTTAGTCATTTGAGGATCTCACTAGTGATGTATGTTTTCCCAGAGATCACTCAGCTCACATGTGGCCTTGCAAAACTGTTGAATGAGACCATGTAAAAATCACTGTGCCCTTCCGAAGGCCACACAACCCTGAAGCCATATAGTGGATGGGCACAGGATATACTGAGATGCATGGAAGTGATAAAAATGTGTGTCATGTAGGTTCTGTATCCTCAGCCTGCAGAGACCAGGGCCTGTCATATGTTTCTCAAAGAATAGGACATAAACAAGGCTGGGGTAGAGTTAATGTGGTTATGTAACTGAGACACCAGGCCCACTCCCTTTAGACCTGCAGATCCTTGGATGTGGCCAAAATGAGTCTTCAGTGGCAAAGCGTGGCCTGGAGGCCTTTGTACATTGACTACATGTCAATGAGTCCTGGCGTAACTCTCTAACCTAGAACATATGTGAGTTGAGCCTCATTGTCAATGTGTGTCATTGACTTATGACAGGTCCCTTACTCCCGTAGCTCTGTTGTCACCTTTCCATAAGTCATATGTGTACAGTACAGGTGTATTGCACAAGTGACAAGCCTTCAGTGCAGAAAGGGTGGTGATTCAGGGGAGGGCCTGACATGTGACTCATTAGCTTGGTTACATGCAACCAATCAGACCAAATATACCATAATATGTTGGATGCCATCTCTGTAGGATTGCAACATATGGTAAAAGTTGTATTCTGTGCTTCAAGTACATACCACACAAACCCACTCTGAAGTTGTATGTGATTACATTGGATAGCCCACATGTCCACACATTCACAGGGAAGAGAATTAACATGCCACACATGGCAGCCCTATCATTGTCGCGTAAGTCTTAGGGGATGGTCTATACTATGGTAGTTGCCTGTAGGGACTGTATGCTTTGAGTCAATGTGGCTAGATGTAAATGTGTCTGTCCAGTCAGGCACAAGGAGTTGACCCTTCAGAAGGTTACAGTGGTGTGTTGTGTTTCATTGTGGCTCACATCACAGTACATGTTGCTTGATCCTGGGCTACCTGATGTCAGTAGGCTTGCTTAGTCGGTTTAGGCCATCAACATGGTAGTAGGTAAGTCTGCAGATGACTCCAAAAGGGTGTATTTATGTCCCTGTACTAATTAACATGTGTGCTTTATGCTTGTGGTGTGTTGACAATAGCAAAATATTTGTGCTTGGTGTTTCTGAAATGTGTGTGACACAAACAGTTGTCCAAAAACTGGAATTGTAACCTTTTCAGTTGTCTATTGCATCCATACAGGTCAACGCCCATCAGAAGAAAGGGATTTGGAGAGCCATCGCCTGGAAGATGCAGACCCTGGGGGGTGAATAGCCTGCAGAGCGCCCAATGTAGCAAGAAGTAGGAGGACCTGAGATGCTGGGACAGGAAAATTACGGAGGTCCACCTGGGGCTGTCCTCCCAAAGTGGGCAGGGCGCACCCCTGAGCCTGATCTCCTGATAGCCCACATTCTGGCGGTGGCCTACCCCAAGCTACAAGGGTGTTTGAGGGGAGCACAGCAGCTACAAGGGAGTAAGTCTTGGGAAGGTTCCAGTTACATTGCCAAGTTGATGTGTTGAAATCTGCAATCTCCCTCTGAAGATTAGAGATGAGCCATGTATGACACACACGATGAGTAATTGTTTGTGTAGGTATGGAAGTTGATGCATGCTGATGTGCCTTGCCTATTGGCCCAGAGGCCTAGGACATAACAATGTACAGTCCACAACCAATTTTCTCTCCAGGTCCAACACATGGCTAAGTACAGTAATCAATAAGGTCATGTTGTTTGTTGTTGAGGGTGTCATTTGTACACAACAGCCCACTTATCTTCAGTGTGTCAGCATCAACAACATACAGCATGAGGTGATAGACTACTGTACTCAGCCATGTGTCTGCTCAAGTGAGTGTATTGGCATCTGTCCCCCACAGGCCACTTGTCTTCACTGTGTCACGAATGCTGATGCCTCACTACTATCTCTCATGTGAAGGTGGCCATCATATATGTGACAGAGCATACATTGCACTTTGGGTGTAGTCACAGAGCAATACTTCCTCTTGGTAAGTAGTGAATGTCCATTGACATGATTTTGGTAATATCACTGATGCCATCACTCCTTGTGTATCTTTCACTTTTTCCATATCATTTTCACTGTTGTTTCATGCATGGTCTACATGTATTCATGCATGGGATAAAATCCGATTCCCTCACATGTGGGCACATGCCAACATGTGTTAAAAATTGGACATATGTGATGGGCCTACAGTTCATGTGGTGCCACAGACAGGAGTGTGTCACCATTGATTGGTGGTTCACCCATACCCTCACCCATTCACTCAATGTCATTTGGTATTGCAGTTTTGACTCACAATTTGCATTTCCATGCCATTGATTTAGAATCATTTGGTGAAGTGCTTAACACTGTTTCCCTGTCACCTTCTTCCGGCAACTGTACTTGTTGCTGCAACATGGTTGTTTTTTTGGCACTAATTTCATCATGATGTGGTATTGTGTATATGAAGATTAGCTGGATGCCTGATCTTGTGTAGGATCTGTGAGACTTTACTTGGCATTGCCATTCTATTCTGTGTCAACAAGTTACGGAGAAATGCTACATAAGCCAAACCATTCAAGGTGATAAGGTCTCCTACTTGCTCCATGGGTATTGTGATTGCACAACTTCAGTCATGCATTGGAGTTGTCTGTGATACTGATTTTCCTGTGGACAACTGTTCACAGTTTACATAGTATGCATGCATATGGTGTTGCAAATGTTAGCTGGGGGCAACTGTACATTATGGTAATGTTTGGTAATCAAAGCAGTTGTTCAAGTGTGTTCAGGCACCCTATTTGTCTTTGTAATTTCAGCATCAGCAAGGGCAAGCGGAGGAGACAGGGCCAAAACCAGTGGGGAAGCAGCTGGCCATGATCCCTCCAATCAAGAGACTTCAGACACACAGGGACCCAGTGTCCCGGATGGTGAAGGGAGTGCCACAGAGGACACAGGATCAACATCTTCATCTTTGTATTCTTTCTCCAGTGGTCACTCCCTAGTGGTGGTGGACTCATCAGGACCTGTATCTGTTCAATCCTTGTCTGCCACCCCCAGTTCTATCTCCACCCTACCTGTTGCTCCCCACACAGTTGGCCGTGCCCGCTCACTAAGTGGGTGGTCACCTCCTTTGCACCAGGCACATCACCCCCTACGCCTGTTACCCCTGCTGGCCTAAGTGAGGAGGCTATTGACCTCATGAGGAGTATCTCTGTGGGTCAGACGGCCATTCTGAATGCCATCCATTCACAGCAGCATTGATTTTGGGTTCCATCTATCAGCAGCAGCAGCAGAACGTGAAGGATCGGCTCCATTGCACTACAGGATGTGTGACAATGCCTACAGGTGAGTTCCTCCCTATTATGTCTTCATTTCCGCCAGCTGGGACATGGTGGTTGGACTGCCGCAGTCACATCAGCAGAAGGCAACATCATAATCTGTTCGGTGGAAACAGTGGCTCCGACAGCCTTATTGGCCTATCTCACGGTTGAAGTGGCATGTGCTGCCTGGTGGTGCCGACGGGACAGCAGCAGTCTTTTGTCTATGAAACCACATGCATCATAATACAGTGGTCCAACCACAAACCCAACGTTAATCGGACCGCCGGCACCACTGTGGCGGTCCATGGACCACCAAACTCGTAATCAGGCCCTTAGTTTGGGAAGGTGAATGAGGCCTATTCAGTTTGTTAATGTTAGACCCAGACAAGCCAGAAGGTTGTGTGGGAAGGGTTGCTGCATCACTGATATAATACTGATCCATCAAATATTGAATTACACAAATATTGGAAATGAAAAATTAAGAGCAAAAATATTGACTCTGTATACTAACTATAAAAATCACAAATATCAAGCAGACAAATGTTGTCAAAAATACAAATTTTTACATATACTGATAACAAAAACATTGGAAACAAAAATATTGTCACCTATAAATAAACATATTTAAAAAAATATATTCACACAATATCAACTACACTATACCAACATAACTGACATAATTAATGAATCCTCAGAAAATACATAAAATTGCTTCAAATAAACCTGCAACTTGTAATAACATCTATACTTACCAAAATTTAGACATTCACCCAAAAAAATGACACCTAAAATATATACAACAAAAACACCAAAAACATTGATAGTAACTATAAACATTTAAACACAAACCTAAATATGAATTATTATATAAACAAATACATTAGTATGTAAATTAAACAAACTATATATTATACTTCAAAAATAAAACATAAGTTCATGTTTACAAAGCAAGGACTAAACTGATAAAAACAAATCATACTATACTAAACCAACCAATAAAATAAGACTATAAACAACTTTAACCTTTACCCAATCAGCTCAAACAGACCAACAATATAAAAGGCACACTAATTAAAACAACTAAATACTCAAAAAATGACAAATGCTGCAAAAAGAGGAAACTCTACCAGATTCTCACAACAAACGAATGAGAAAGAAGTAAATACATCTCAACAACTACATAATCATGTAAGTAATAGTTACATTTGAACTAAAAAGTAACTATTGTTAAACTTAAAAATATAAATTAAGAAAAGATATATTAACATACTCTTTAAGTTTTATCTTTTTACATAGGCTACCTAAGAGAACAAAAAACAACTCCCAGACAAACTGCCAGAAAATATCAACTATAACAAACCAACAGCATATAATAATGTAAGTGTACATAAATAATAAATCAGAAAATTAACCTAACTCCCTAAACCTGGACAAACTAGAAAGAAAATCATTTTTTTGATTAATGTAACTTTTTTCTCTTTCAACAGAAAAGAAAGCACCTGCTCCAATTTAAAATGAGTTAAAAAAGAAAAACTGCAAAACCATGCAAGACATCTCAATAAAACCTATAAGTAAGCAAACAAAGTACAAGTAACTGCATTTTTAACATACTATCAACAAACATGCAAAAGTTAAAATATGATTTTATATTTATACTATTAAACTACTAAAAGATGCAATGACGGAAGCCAACAAATGTATCACTTCATAGAAAGGAAAGCAATTATTAAATTACATGGGCTACACCTACAACTAAGAAAGTGCATCAACAGAAACAATGAAATGGAAATGTACGAAATACTATTCTAAATCATGCTATGGAAGGGCAACTATGAAAGATAATGTAATTAGTGTAAAAAAGCAAAACCAACCCCCAAATGTGACAGAAATAGAAGTTAGAGAAATATAACAAGCTATAGGAGAGGCAAGCACTTGCTCCCAGGAACCCATAAGCAAAATCTTCAAAGACATTGGGCCTGATTTAGATCTTGGCGGAGGGGGTTACTCTGTCACAAACGTGACAGATATCCCATCTGCCGTATTACGATCCCATAATATCATATAGAAGTCGTAATACTGTGGATGGCATATCTGTCACGTTTGTGACGAAGTAGCCCATCTGCCAAGATCTAAATCAGTCCCATACTACCCAAAGTCCCCCAACACATAACAGGTCAAATATAACATTTAAGTGCATGCACTAAAACAGCCACCAGCGAGACCCCACCAGCCGCAGTACCAAGACATAGACATACTTGACCATTTAACAATTACACATAATGAGGAACCCTTCCTTTGACATGACACTATCAATAATGAAAAACAAATCCCAATATTCTCAAAAGCAAACAATTTATTGAAAGTTAACCAATGTAAAATCTGGATGATGGATGACACCTTCAGAATGTGTCCCAAACCATTCACTCAGCTATACACCATACATGGTGAATATCAGCACACCAATATCTCGTCCATATATGCTTTACTACCTAACAAACAAAGTAGTACCTACTATGAACTCCTAAACTATATAATACAACAAACAAATACCTTCTACCTCCAAAAAAATGATCAAAGACTTTGTGAAAGCCATGATTCAAGCAATTCTAAAAATATAACCCCACACAGCCATACAAGTCTGTTACTAGAACTTTAATGAAAGTACATGGAGACACCTCCGAAAATCTACACAAAGGGCCTGATTATGAGTTTGGCGGTCGGTGTACCTCCAGGCCGGCAGGGGCAGTCTGACTGCCATAGGCTTGGTAGTCAGACCACTGTATTACGATGCTGGTGATCCAACCACCACATCCCAGCAGGTGGAAACAGAGAGCATAAAGGGAGCAACTAACCTGCAGGCAGTGTTATACGCCCTGTGCCGCCATTGAGCCCATCACACATGTCCTGTCACTGCTGATGCTCACTCTAAGTACACAAAATCCACGCTGTCATGGACGCAACCGAATGTAAGTACACAAACCTACCTGTGTCATTAAGCTCAATAGCAGATCGTTGTGCTCTCCTCCACATGATATGGGGTTCAAGCTACTGGCACCAAGTACACATGTCATTGTGTACACAATCAGAGTCATTCACAATGAATGAAACATTCACAGCCATTCAACGCCCCCTTTGGGCAGGTCACTGATACGGCACCGCAACACCACACAAAGACACACGTCTGCTCATCTCAGGCACAGGGACAGTGAAGTGTACAAAGCATTGTGTCACACAACAGCAACAACACAGCAACATTACATCTATCAATACCACTGACAGACTCACATTGCACACATGCTGTCATCAGATTGAACACACATATCTATAGATGTGTCATAGAACACAAACACCCCTCCCATGAAACAGCCCTGCAATGGACCCACACGTCACCCACATTGCAACACAATGGAAGGACAATGGAATGCACAATAGTTTGAGGGAGAAATATCCAAAGCTCACAATGCAAACAATACCTGCACAATAGGGATGGGAGCATCAGCAGCACTCAGGGAAAGATGCTGCACTGGGACGCATTACACTTGGCACGTACCCCTAAAACAATATTTGCACAGGAACCAGTCCTTCAGGTATCTCAGGGACAAACAATAGTAGGGCCAAGTGGCATGCCTATCTGCCAAATGTGTAAGTGCAAGTCAAGAAAGCACACACAACGCAACAGCATGGCCACACATCTAGATGAAGTAGCTGCAAGGTACACACATCAAAATGGACACATGGTCAGTCAGCTGCAAAGGAACCTAGCACAATTGAACATCCTCCATGTGTGGACAACAAAAAAATACAGCTTCCACACATGAGACAAATATATAATCCACATCAGGGGGGCAAGTCTAACATCATACATGCTGACATTGGACAACAGAAGATGAAATACTTACCATACCAAACAGAACACAATGCAAAGACACAAAAATTGCATTAACAAACACATTTCCATACAGTCAACATATTACCTTGTCCAGGGTGAAACCAGCACTGCCCACAAAGTCAGATTTTGCAAACAACAGCAAATGGATCAGCAATCAGGGTAAAACACAAACAACTGTAGGTATATAACACAATTTACTCAGGAACAACATAAATATAGAAAAGGAATTGCAGAATAAATGTGTACCCAAAAAAGTAACTACTTGAGTTTATGAACTGAAAACTCTTCAGAACAAAGGCTATTGATCAGTCCACTTAATGTCCATGCACATGGTTGTGCCCACACTTGATCCCAATCACTGCCAGGGAATCTCCACAGGAAGGGGCATCAAGTGGCCAGACAGGCACCTCTTGGATCATCCTTGTGTGGGGGGTCAGATTTGGGATGGTTGGGTTTGGGTTTTGGGGGTCTTCTTCTTTTGAGGGGTGGGCTCTTTCTTGGGGGGGGTTATGGGTGCTTCTAGCAGGCACAGGTGTGACAGGGGAGGACTTTGATGCAGAAGGGATGAGTGGCGATGTGGGTAAGGACCTCTGGTTTGGGAGGGGGTGGAGGGAACAGGGGAAAGGGCAAGCTCAAAAAGGAAACTCCTTTGGAACTGGCTGTTGTGGTGGTGTCTCTGGGTAAACCTGATATGGTTGGTGTGGGTGGTGGGGGTGTCTTGTGAAGTAGTGGCTGATGCTGTGTTTGTAGGTGTATGTTGAGTGCCTGCATGCTGGTGTGTCTTGTGGTGTTTGTGTCGATGTGTGGTGCTTGTGTGTGTTGGGGTTGGTGCGGGCAGATGTGTCTGTGTGCTTGGGACAGGTAGGGGAACAGAGGATTTGGATTGGGAAGAGGGAGAAGGAGGGGTTGGGAATGTGGGGTGACTGGCAGCTGTTAGTGAGAAGGCCAGAGCTTGAAAAGATCTCTGTAGGCAAGACATGGCCCTATAAATTCCTTCATGGAAAGCATTGGTATGCTGAAGTTGGCTGGTTAACCCCTTGATGGCATTCACTATGGCAGTCTGACTTACAGAGATGCTCCTGAGGAGGTCAATAGCCTCCTCACTCAGAGCAGCAGGGGTAAAAGAGGCTAGGGTGGAGGTTCCTGCAGCACAGGAGGCACCCACCCTCTTGGGTGAGCAGGCACAGCCAACTGGGTGGGGAGCAACAGGGAGGGTGACGATGGAGCTGGAGGTGGCATACAAGGATGGTACAGGAGTAGGTTCAGATGGGTTCACCACCACTAGGGAGTGGTCACTGGAGGAAGAATCCGATGATGAGGATGTAGATCTGGTCTCCTCCGTGGCACTCCCCTCACCCTCTGGGCCACTTCTTCCTTCCATGTCGGTGGCCTCATGACTAGAGGTACCGTGGCCAGATGCTTCCCCACTTTGTGCCCTGTCTCCTTCACTTGCATGGGCTGATGCTGAAAATACAAAGAGAAAAAGTGCCACCACATGTTCCTGATCACACTTTAACAACAGTTCTGATTAGCAAACATTACCATCACATCAAGGAGGCCCCAGCAACAAAATACATCAAAGTGCCTCCTGCATGTACCATATCATATGCATGCATGCCATCTAAACTGTCAACAGTTGCCCCCAGGAAAACCAGGATCTTAGTCATCCATAATTGCATGGCTTAAGTAGTACAGTAACCAAAGGAGCGCACATACCTCAGTTACCTGTAGTCAAACAATAATGGCCAATGCCAACTTTATTCCAACAGATTCCCCACAAGCTCATGCAGACATCTTTGTGACACATACACAATAACACAACAATAATAAATGATGCTCCTAAAACCTGCCATGTTGCTGACAGCAGTACAGTAGCCTGGAGAAGGTGACATGTAAATACTCATGTCACACTGGAAACATATAAAAAATGCACACTTCATCAAGTGAAATTTATCCTAATGTAGTCATGGAGGTAGTACTAATGCTGCACACATATGCTACACATTTGGCTTGGAAATGCACATTGTAGACAAAGGCCCTTATTACAACTCTGGCGGTAAACGCCGCCGACCGCTGTGCTGACGGCCGGCAACATACCGTGACCATGGCGGTATACCGTTACGGGTATTATGACCCACACAGAGAAATCCGCCACTATACAGACACCCTCACAAGTCCGCCAGCCCAAAGGTCAGTGATAAACTGGTGGTACCAAAACCCACATCATTACGCCAACAGAAATACACCTACAGCATCATGACCCACGAATCACTGCGGCGGTCATTCAATCCCAGTAAACTATTGGTGGTACACACTGTCACGCTCAAAATACACACACACTAACAAAACTACACCACATTGAACAATTTAAACTATACACACATGACACACATACACACACCACACCCACACACCCAATCCAATATAAAACACCCACCCACATTACCCACAACCCTTTACAACAACAAAAATATATTGCCAACTGAGAGACAGACAAGCCAGGAGCACCCACTAAATCTGAGCCACATAACACCATCACCCATACACCATCCACGTACCTCACAGCACACACCCCGACACATCACGCCCTCACACATACCACTCACACTACACCCATGGCACCACAAAGACACCCCAGGTTCTCAGAGGAGGAGCTAAGGGTCATGGTGTAGGAAATCATCTGGGTAGAGCCACAGCTATTCGGATCACAGGTGCAGCAGACGTACATTGCTAGGAAGATGGAGCTATGGTGGAGAGTCATGGACAGGGTCAACGCCGTGGGACAGCACCCCAGAACAAGGGATGAAATCAGGAAGAGGTGAAACGACCTACGGGGGAAGGTGCGTTCTGTGGTAGCAAGACACCAGGTAGCCGTACAGAGGACTAGCGGTGGACCTCCACCTACTCCCCCACAACTAACATGGGAGGAGCAAGTCTTGTCGATCATGCATCCTGAGGGCTTTGCAGGAGTAGCAGGTGGACTGGACTCTGGTAAGTCAAATCTTTACTATCATATCCCCTACCTTACCTGCATGCCATCACAAACTCCTGCATGCATACCTGCTTACCTTGTACTGTATCCCCTACCGTTACCCCCAACACTCCACCATCTCACATATACCCCATTATCACAACCCACCCATCCCAATATCCAAGCCCTGCATGCAACACCAAGGCATGGACACCCATCACCACAGCATGCACACTAGTGACAATCACTTAGCCAAAGCAATAACATCTCACACAACCCAAACGTGCCTTGCTAATAACAACCATAGAGGGAAACATATCCATGCACAAGATGACACACGCAGATACAATAACACTGCATTTACATCCCCACAGGACCACCACTCAACCTCACTGGAGAAGGGGTGCCACCAACATCCAGTCCCCCCACAGAAGAGGCCTACAGTGATGACAGCAGCTCTGCATGCCTGGATCACAATGACCAACCAGGCCCATCAGGGACCTCTGGACAGTCGGTTACCCTGCCACAGTCCCATACCACCATAGAGCTTCCCCCTCAGGAAGCACCAGCACAGCACCCACCCAGCGGGCCCATGCCACTGTCCCCAGGACACGTCAATCAGCAGTGTGTCCACTACTACAGGGACCCCAGGCAACCCCACAAACCCAAGACAATCAGAGACCTGGGGTCAGTGGCAGTGGGCACACGGTTCAGGGGACAGAGGCACAGGACAACAGGAAAGCTGGGAGGACTGCTGTGCGACAGGGGGACGACAGGCCCAGGAAACCCACACTCCACGAGGCACTTGCAGGGATCCTGGGAGCATACCACCATTCCCATGAAACCTTGGTCCAGATACTGTACGAGTTGCAGGAGACCCAGCAGCTGCAGGAGGGACAGTACCTCGGGATCAGGGATGACCTCAAACACATCCATACCATCCTGGTCACCATTGCAGGGGTGCTGGTTGACATGGCCAACACCATGAGGGAGGCAGTGGCACACCAACGGGACCCGGACACAGCACCCCACCCCCTGCAGAAGGAGAACCACACCACAAACAGTCCCTGCGACCCAGGCAGAAGCCAGAGAACATTGCCAAGACCCCCGCCAGGAAATAAGACTCTTCTGAATGTCACCCTTGTGTCCCACTCTGTTACCCTGTCCACCTTGTACTGCCATTGATCCCCTTCCTATGCCCCCTTGGACAATGCACCTGTGATACAAATAGACTGGACTCTATCCTGGACATTCCTCCACCATCACCCCAGCCCATTGCACATCCCCCTTTATTTATTAGCACTTAAATAAACACCCTTGGAACAAATACAAGTATGGAGTCCGTCAAAATATTGAAATATGTATTAGTGTAACAAGCTGTAAACATTGCAATTCATATGTATAGTTATATATACATAGGTATGACCTATAGTGGGCAACAGTAAACACACCAGGACCCAGAGTGGGGCACAGAGATCTGAAAATAGAGGTGCCAAAGGGTACAGGAAGTGGCCAAAGACATAGGGAAATCAGGCTTCCATGTCCAATGTCTAACACAAAACTGCAATGGAAAGTGAAGGTACAGTGTCTTACCTGTGTGTCACTGGAAGTACTGTTGAATGACTGAACTTCTGTTGTAGACATCTTCTTCCTCTGCCTCCTCTTCCTCACTGTCCACAGGCTCCACCACTGCCACAAGACCATCTCCAGGCTCATCCTCTGCAGAAAAGGCACCTGGCGTCTCAAGGTCAGGTTGTGCAACATGCAACATGAAACGATGATCTGGCACACCTTCTTGGATGAATAGAACAGGGATCCACCTGTCAGATGGAGGCACCGGAATCTGGCCTTCTGGAGGCCAAAGGTTCTCTCAATTATCCTCCTTGTTCACCCATGAGCTTCATTCTAACGTTCCTCTGCCCTTTTCCTGGCATTCCTCAATGGGTTCAGTAGCCATGAGAGGTTGGGGTAACCAGAGTCAGCTGCAAATATCGAGGGATACCTGTATGACACACACTCACCCTTAGGGATAACCCCACACCCATATACCTACATCAGCTGGGTGGGGGCCATGGGCTCATCTATTAGCCACACGGGTGCCTCTGGAGTTGAGACATCACATATGGAATGCTGTTTTTCCTCAAGATAAAGGCATTATGCACAGAGCCAGGATACTTGGCATTCACATGGGAGATGTACTGGTCCGCCAAACACACCATCTGCACATTCAGAGAGTGAAAGCTTTTTCTATTCCTGAACACTTGTTCATTTCTCCGGGGGGGGTGACAAATGCTATATGTGTACCATCAATGGCACCAATGATGTTGGGGATATGTCTCAGGGCATAAAAGTCAGTCTTCACTGTGGCCAAATCCTCCACCTGGGGGAATACAATGTAGCTGCGCATGAGTTTCAGCAGGTTAGACAACACTCTGGTCAACACGTTGGAGAACATTGGCTGAGACATCCCTGATGCCATGGCCACTGTTGCTTGGAAGGAACCACTTGCCAGGAAATGGAGAACTGACAGGACCTGCACTAGAGGGGGGATACCTATGGGCTAGCGGATAGCTGAAATCAGGTCTGGCCCCAATTGGGCACACAGGTCTTGGATTGTGGCCCTATCAAGTCTGTAGGTAAGGATAATATGTCTGTCCTCCATTGTCGCCAGGTCCACCAGGGGTCTGTACACGGGGAATGTCTCCATCTCCTATTCATCCTCAGCGGCTGAACTCTAGGGCAGAAAATGATGAGCAGAGGGTCATATTCACACATTTGTGAAATTAAAAATGCACTTTTCCCTTTATAGAAACTGCATGTGAATACGAAAGTCAGTTGATGTGCCAATGTCTGCTGTGAAGCAGTTAGGTGCCCTGGCCTGTGCCCCCCTGAAATGGCGGCTGCTTGACCTGTGAGGAGGGACAAGTGGAAATGAGGTCATTCCGCTGGTGTTGCATGCTGTTGTGGTCGGCGGTTGACGACCGCCGCGCAACTTCGCATTGGTTATCATTGGGCCCTATTGGTACCAGGAGCCAATGGCGATGTACACCGGCTGTGACGGTACACACCGCTGCGGATGTGACCGACATTTTGTATCTGTTCACTCACTTGCTACATGACCTTCAAGAGGAGAGGACCTACACTGCAAGTGCTGCTGTGACCTGTGCCTGGAAGCAACAATGGCCCGAGTGTCTGGGGAAAGGGCCCCCGCCTTCAATTCGGAGGAGTTGGAGAGACTGGTGGATGGGGTCCTACCCCAGTGCACCTTATTCTATGGTCCTCCAGACAAACTGGTGAGTACACTGTGAGCTTGATGCGTGGGCCATGAATGTATGGATTGCTGTGTGTGTAAGCCTCGTGTGGGGGGGGCTGAGGGGTCCTGGACAGAGTGCTGCATATCTGGTGGTCAATTAGGGGATGGGAGGGATATTGTGGGGAATGAGTGTAACAGTCCGGATGTTATGACTAATCCGTTTTTTCTATGCAGATTTTCCTGCAGGTCAGCGCCCATCAGAAAAAGGGTATTTGGTGTACCATCGCCAAGGAGGTGCGGACCCTGGGGGTCCACTGGCGCAAACGGTGGGAGGACCTGCACCGCTGGGCAAGGAAGACGGTGGAGGCCCAGCTGGGGCTGGCCTCCATCGAGGAAGGGGTGCCCATCGTACCTTGACCCCCCTGATGTTCCGCGTCCTGGCGGTGGCCTATAGTGGTGCTTGAAGGCATCACAGCAGCCACAAGGGGGTGAGTACAGATTCTGAATCATGACATTGCGTGCGTTAAGGTTTTACCTGGGTGGGGTATGTGGGCTGTGGGTGCCTGTAGGCCATGGAGAACTGGCAGGGTAGGTCCCTTGTTGGGCAGGCTCTGAAGCACTCCAATCCCAATAGTGTTAGTGGGCATCTACTACTGGGCAGGGTCCTGTTGGTTTCAGGTGTGCAGCCAACGGCGTTGGGCAATGTACCCCATGGGCTGGTGACTAGCTTTGTAACTGGTAGTGCATGGCCTAGTGCGTAGGACTGATCCCTGTGTGTTGTGTACGCCAATGGTAGTGTTGTTGCTGGCATTGACCAAGTGTATCCTCTGTCTCTACCCCCCTTCTTGTTTTGTCACCCTGTCCTTGTGTGCATTAGCATCATCTGGCGGACGAGCAGAGGCACCGGCGACGGAGGGAGCTGCATCCCACAGGGGCCTGGAGGCCGAATCCACCGATGGTGAGGGCATCAGTGGGACGGAGGACGAGGGGAGCACAACGACGGAGACAGTAGGGGACACTACAGACAACAACTCCTCCTCCGATGGAAGCTCCCTGGCGGTGGCGGACACCTCTGTGCCCACCGCAACAACAGGTACAGCTGCCACCCCGTACAAGCACCACCCTCCCAGCAGCCCCTCAGTGTTTCCCGTGCCCGCTCACCCAGGAGGGCCCATCATGGCAGTTGGCGCTACAAAAACCATGATGGAAAGGCTACCGGTGACAGGGAATTTCTTCCCTGTCACCGGGAGATGACTACCCCCCCAGCAAGCACTAATCCTTTCCTCCCCCTCCATACACAGCACCGCCCTCTCCCTCCCCAACCCTTCCCCCTCCATACACAGCACCAGCCTCCATCACCCCTCCATATACAGCGCCTTCCTGCCTCCACTCCCATCCCCCTCCCCGCATCCATGAACATGCACATAGACACCCACATGCACCATGCATACACTCATTCACCCACACTTACATACACGCATTCACTCACACACATCCATACACACATTCACTTCAACATTCACACACGTATTCACTCACACGCATCCATACACGTATTCACTTCAACATTCATACACGCATTCACTTACATGCATACAAACACGCATTCACAACAACACTCACACTTGCATACACACTTACTTGCATCCATGCACTCACTTCAACATTCAGACACGCATACAACCATACATACACACATTCATGCACATATGCAGACAACACAAACTCACACAAGCACACATAACACCCCTACCGTGACACCCCCTCTCCCCTGTCAGACGATTACCTCACCTGGTCTGGGAGAAGGTCGGCCGGCAGGGAACGGGAAGGGGTCCTGTATCTCTGAGGGGGTCTAAGCAATTGCTTTGCTTTTCTCAGAATACTTTGCGCAGTATTCAAACAGCGGAAGACATGCATGCAATGAAAGGTCATAATGGAGGTGGAGGAGATGTGTGGGAGGGGCAGAGCAAATGGGTGGATGGTCCAGAGTCATTACTTGCTTTTTTCCTCACAAAGCTTCACATGGTAGTTTAGGTAGTTCATAAGTGGTGCTCTTATAATGTAGGGCAATGTGGCAAACCTCTCTGGAAGCTACAAATCCCAGAAGAGACGCAACGCAGCTGAAAGCCAATGTGAAGGCGGGGGCAGGGCAGTGGACTGTGGCTATCAATGTAAGCACAGCAAGGTGGCATTGAAAGCCCTGCCCTATTCTGCGTCCTCGTCCATGTCCCACAAACCTCTTTGTCCCACTTACAGAAGCAGCCATGCAGTCTGATGAATCTGGCATAGTGGTGGATTTTGATTCAAGCTTAGTGACGTGAGGAATTCCACAAGGGGTCCAAACCATCAAATGCAGGTTAGTTCATCTTGTGTCCCCTTGTGGGTGCACCTTTTACCAATTCTGGGCACTAGTAGAACCTGTTCGTAATTGACAAGACTACCGTAGTACAGCACAGGGCTCTCTGCAAGATTGCATGGCTTTGAAGAGCTGCGTCACATTTCTTTCATATGCACCCATTAAACTTTTGGTCAATCAAGAATTCTGAATCTATGTCCCGAGTAATACTGCCACCTGGTAGAGTACTGAAGTAACTACTACCCTTCTTTTGCAATTTCATGTGTGTTTAAATATAAAACATGCAATATTCGTCCCACTCACGGAACTCCTCTGAATTCTTTGGAGTTTTTTGGTAACTCCGCAGAATTCTGAGGAGTGTAATTCTGTGAGCTCCGCCCAGGCTTAATAAAAATCACATCCTACCTTTTAATATGCAGCATAGTGTCTTAAGAATCAACTCAATAGACCTGATGTAGGGGTGACATATATATATACACAAAAGGTGGATTGTGTTTTGACAGTTTAAATGGCAAAGTGTAGTCAGTTGTTTAAAACTGTCCTACCAATCTGTTGTGGCAGGCTAGGAGACATATTTTACTTTGTCCCTCTAAGGGTGAGGAGACACTTTAACTTAAAGGCCCTATATGTCAGTTGGGTATCAGCCAGTTAAGCATACATTTTTAACAATCAATGCACTGGCACTGAGGTCTGCTTAGGAACCCTTAGCACACTCTTGGAGTGGAAAAACCAGTAGTATCAGTCCAAATCTTTGGGGGTGATCATGCAAGGAGAGGCATTTTCTTACACCCATGTAATGCACAACATTTCACCAGCAAAAGCGATCATGCTTATGCTCATGGGATCTTGGTGCTATAATTTTGGGTTCACTGTGATCAACTGACCCTTGGGTGAATAGGCAAGTACACTCCATCTTACGTGACACAGGTAAATCTGCCTGGCCAGATTTTAATGACTACAAAATACAGAATGCTGCGGCCACTGCGCTACAGATGTATAACCTATGACCAGGACAGTAGTGACTAGGCGGGTTTATGTGGTGTGCCACTCCAAGTTCAGGACAAGTTCAAAACCTCTTTTGAGTCAAGGGCAGGCGTAGGCTTTCACGCACACACTGGATTAGTGTGAAGCTGCTGCCAAAAATGCAAAAACCAGGATAACAAATAGTTGCAGTTCTGGCACACAGGGCAGGGGGTGCGAATATGCATCATCCATGTGATATTCCTGTCACAACAATTATTGCTGCAAATTGCTGTAAATACATAGGTTTAATTATTTCTCACATTCATTTTATACATGCTAAACTTTCTCATGCTCTAGTGACTAGATTAGTTGATAGAGCATGAGATTTTTAATCATTGGGTCATGGGTTCATTGCTGTCAATTGGCACTGGTGTCTAAATATACAATTCAATGGTTCCAAAATACAACTTAAGGAGGTTGATTTTACAATCCATTTTTTTCATTTTAAAAGACTTCCAGTGTCTCCTCCTCAGTGTCAATCGCCTTCACAATCTATTTCCTGTGAAGTGCCCCAGGGTTCATCCTTGTTTCCTGTACTCAATATTTACCTTGTACCACTTGAAGCTCTTTTAAGGCCCTTTAGACTTCTTTTAGTCTTTTACCCTGATGATCATTATGTTCGCTCAACCGTCTAGAGAAATTATCTGGGGCTTCTGAGAAATTGGGTTAGTGGTTTGAGGGGGGTGTGAGCCCTTCTCAACTAACAGTTACAACCACTGTCAGGGCGAACCACAAAAGTCACTAAATCAACCTGTTCTTAACCCCTTGGTAGCTTGGCAGAAAAGCAGCGAGGCTTAATGTACAGGTAATGTGTAAAGTATTTATGCAACACACAAACAGTACTTAAGTGAAAACAGAACACAAAAAATCTTGCACCAATTAAGCAAAATGGAGTAAAATCTAATCAATTATTTCACACCAAAACAACAAAAATTCAAATAGTAGAACCGGAGATATGCAATTTGAAAGATTTGAGGGAAGTATAGAGGGAAGGCCGTATATTGGGACCAGCGGACCAAGTTAGAATAGCTGAAAATTGTATCTTTTAAAGTCAAGCTTGAAGAGTTCCTTTCATGGTGGAGGATGCGGCAAGGAGCAAGGAGACAGTTGTGGGTGATTGTTGCTGTAGCGCAAAGAGCCTGTTGGGCGCTGTGGATAGCCGTTGCTGGAGATTCCCGTTGGCAGTCGCCGGGGGCGGTCGATGCTGCAGCGTGAAGTGCAGATCTCATGTTGCTCATCATCACTGGTGGTCACTGTGACGAGAAGAGTCATGTTCCCTGGAGCTTCGTGTTGGTGGTCAACGCCAGTGGCAAGATCTTGGCATGAACAGCCCATTTGCTGTCACAAAGAGCCCAAAACTTCAGGGAGGAACTCAGCTGATGCCACACCAAGAGCCGAGGACCTGAGGAGCTCCTCTTGGGACCACAAACTTACTCCAGCAGAGGACAGTTTCAGTTGCAGGTCCAGTTGCCAGTTAAGGCAACATGACAAATGGGCATACGCAGGGAGGCCTCTGGAGCTAGTTATATTTCGTTAGCTCAGAATAAGAGGTCAGTCAGCTGACTCTTGGAGCCACTTTAGCCTGGGATGAAAGGTGCAGGTTCAGTCTTCCTTCTCAGCAAGCAGGCATGACGCAGCAGGGTAGTAGGGCATCCTTCTTCTGTAGTATCCACAGGTTGGGAGTCTACTGAAGATTGGGTCTGAAGGACCCCTTTTTATACCCGGTACCCAATTGAAGTAGGAGAAGCTTCTAAAGTTTCCCCCCTATAGAGGTGTCTGGAATGTGCTGGCTCCCTGCCTTAGTCCCAGTTTATCTGGGGGCACAATGGACTAGTGTAGAGCTGTTTGTGTGTGAGCTGGGCCTCTGCCTTTTATGTGCAAGTGTGTTAGGTGCCAGAAATGACCCATCCTGCCAACAACTAGACCCTCTATTACAATGCAGTCTGGGAGGAACACACAAAGGCCAGCTGCAAACCTTACCTAGCCATGTGACCCATGAACAAGCTGAAGGCACCAAATGGTCAGGACAAAAAAATGCCAATTTTTTTAAAGTGAAATTCAGAATTGTGACTTAAAATCCAACTTCATCACTAAGGACGATTTTAAATGAAAATTAAACACACATTTAAAAGGACTTTCCTACATGCCTCCAATCCAAAGGTACCACTTATTGAATGTAATATGGTAACACAATGTTATCCTATGGGAAAGGAAAACATTGCATTAGTAAAAATTACTTTATTGGGTTTTCACTAACAGTACACGTAAACTTTAAAAGTACATGACCAACTTTTTAAATACAATAGAACTGGCCCTAAAGGCTGTTTAGAGCCTACCCTTGAGGTGATCTATATTTAATAAAACTGAAGGTTTAGGATTGGCAAAGGTTTAGTTTGCCAGTTTCAAACAGCAGTTTAAAACTGCACACACACTGTGCAATGGCAAGCCTGAGGCATGATTAAAAAGGCTACTTAGGTATATGGCACAATACATGCTGCAGGCCCACTAATAACATTCAATTTGCTCTGGGTCCATGTAGTCCCACCTTTCTAGGGATTTACAGGTAAAAAAAATATGTCAATTGGGTGTAAGCCAATTTCATCAGATTTAATGGAGAAAGTGCAAGCATTTTAGCACTGGCTAGCTGTGGTAAAGTGTACAGAGTCCTAATGCCGACAAAAATGAATTCAGCATAAAAGGAGGTGTGATGACAAAATGTTAGGGGAAGACCACTCTAATGCCAACAGGTCTGACAGTGTTTAAGTGAAGGCCTGGAGGAAATTCAGCAGTGGTGCCATACATTTTAAATTACATAATACAGAAAATACACAGATCCTGGTTGTTATAATTAAGTTCAGTAGACCAGATCAATTAGGTAGATTTATTGGTAGACTCCTTGCATTACACCTTCACAGTTCACTGCTTCTCACCAACTCCTCAGCCTCCTTCAACCTTCTCTTCATCAACATTCTAAGGTGCACTCCAGATTGCACCATTAGTCAACATTCTATAGGAATGGTTGGAGTGC
This sequence comes from Pleurodeles waltl, assembly GCF_031143425.1. NCBI lineage: Eukaryota > Metazoa > Chordata > Amphibia > Caudata > Salamandridae > Pleurodeles > Pleurodeles waltl. The sequence goes on along the minus strand of NC_090444.1, from coordinate 175,416,844 downwards.
ACCATTTTACTAACCATAATTACAATATGAATTATTCAGCAATAATACAGGGAAAATAAGGTTAATAGAATAATAATAATAGTGTATATAATTAGGACAAGAACTATGTTACACATATTGGGTTATTCAAACAACACATTACAACACTTCCCCTTTCCCACCAAGAAAGATTGGAGTTGTGGCTAAGATGCAATTGTTAAAAATAGAATATCATTCTTTATAACATATCAATAAAGTCTTTACAGGGAAAAGCGGAATTGCTCCCTTCCAAGATCATTGCTACTCCTCTCCACACCCCTCGCCAGACTTCCTTGGGTCAACCTGGATGGTAGACAAGCGGTCCATACTCCACACACGGCCATCCTCCAAAGTTACAACGTTCTTGTGTACTTTAGTAATTCGCAAAGGTCTGGAGAACCGACTTCCTTCCCTCCGAGTAGATCCCGGAAGCTTTACCCTGACCCATTGTCCTACCACCCATTGTCTGCTCTTAGTACCAAATTTGTTATTGTACCATTCCTGGTACTTCCTCTGATTCTCTTCCACTTTTGTCAGTACTTCCTTGCGATGAACTATGACAGGCTCCCCTCCTTTCAACCAATTCGGGTTTAACTTAGTTCCTGGTTGCCTACCCTTGAGAGATACGAACGGGGATACTCCTGTGACCAAATTGGGTGTGGTATGGTAAGACCATAGCATACGCTCAATTGCGCCTTCTCCTGACTCATGAGATACATTGGCTAACTGCAAACACTCTTTGACCATCCTGTTGACCCTTTCTACGAGACCATTTGCCCTTGGGTTATATAATGCTGTTCGGTGATGTTTGATCCCACTAACTGTCAAAAATTCCACCATGGCGCTTGAAGTGAACTGCACTCCATTGTCTGTCACTATCGTGCTAGGAATCCCTTCACAGGAAAAGGATTCTTTAAGGAATTGTATTACATCATGTGTGGTTACATTATGTACAGCCTTGGTCATAACCCAGTGTGTGTGATAATCAATTAATACTAAGATGAACCTGGCTCTCGATCCAGGGCACGTAAGAGGTCCTACTATGTCCAACCCTAGCTTGTCCCATGGTTTAATGGGGACCTCAACTGGGGATAGGGATGCCTTACATGTACTCCTAGTCTTGTAACTTAATGAACAATGGGTACAATCACGTACGGCGTCCTCTACTAACCTGTCCATAGTGGGGAACCAGTAGGAGGCTCGTAGTCTGCTTTTAGTCAAAGTCCTTCCCAAATGTCCCTCATGTGCTAATTCTATAAGTTTCCTCCAGAGTGCCTTAGGGGGAACTATTCTCTCTACTCTCATTACAAGTTCCTTAGTTAGATGAAGTTCTGAGCGTACCTCCCAATATCCCCTTACATCCTCTTCAAGTTGTTGACATCTATCAGGCCACCCCTTCAAAATCATAGCTTTCAAGGTTTGCAAAGTCGGATCCCCTGTAGTAGCTGTGACCCATTCTTCTTTAGTGATACCCGACAATTCTACATGGAGCACAGGATCAAAACTCTCATTGGTCTCCTCCTCTCCTCCCTTCCTAGGTAATCTTGAGAGACAGTCAGCTACAATATTTATTTTGCCTGGAACATATTGCATGTCGAAGTTAAAGCCTTCCAACCCCATAATCCATTTCGCAATCCGAGGGGTAGCTTGGTCTTTACCCTTAACAGTAAATAATGAAATGAGAGGTTTGTGGTCCGTTCTAACTACGAATGGTAACCCCCACAGGAAAAATTTGAAATGATTGATTGCCCAAAAACAGGCTAAAGCCTCCCTCTCTATTGTGGAATAGTTTAGTCCTGCCTCCTTTAATGACTTGGATGCGAACACCACAATTCTTTCCTGCCCATTTACCCACTGAGATAGGGTGGCACCTAGACCTCTTCCACTCGCGTCTGTAGTGAGCCAAGTTTTCCTGGTGGTATCAAAGTTTCCTAACATAGGGCAATGGATAATGGCTTCTTTAACATCATCAAATGCAATTTGACAGTCTTTATTCCAATCGAAGGGTACATTTTTTTTCAATAATGCTCTCATGGGAGCTGTGACTGTAGCAAAATTATACACAAATTTTGACATAAATTCAGCTAAACCCAAAAACGATCTCAACTCATCTTTAGTGGTTGGAGCTGGAGCTTCTTTCACCGCTACTACCAGATCACATTTGGGTTCCACACCATCCTTACTTATTTTGTGTCCCAGGTATTCTACTGATTCGACACCCAGTTGACACTTCTCTTTCCGGATGGTCATGCCAGCTTCATCTAAGGCTTGGAATACTTCTCTTAAGGTAGAATTATGTTCACTTTCCGTACTTCCATAGACTAGTATGTCGTCCTGGAAGCACATTACCTGCTTGATTCCCTGCAAAACCTTCTGCATGATTCTTTGGAATACCGCTGCCGCTGATGCGAAGCCAAATGGCATCCTGCGATATCTAAATGCCCCAAATGGAGTGATAAACGAAGTGAGAGAATATGATGTAGGGTGCAACTCCACTTGGTGATATGCAGAAGATAGGTCGATTACACTAAAATGTTTGGCCGAACCTAACATGCTTATCATTTCATTTATTTTAGGTAAGGCGAATCTATCTACCCATATATTTGTATTCAAGTCCCTCAAGTCCACACAGAGACGAATGCCTCTGCCGTTGGGTTTCTTGGTGACAACTATGGGTGCCAACCATAATGAACTTTCAATTGGTTCTATAACACCCGAATCGACCAATTTGTCCAATTCTTTTTTCAAGGGTTCCCTCATTAAATAGGGTACAGTTCTCACTTTATGTACTACTGGTGTAGCTCCCTCCTTAAGTTTAATTTTGTGTTGGAAATTTTTCAACAATCCCAATCTATTCTCGAACAACCTAGGATATTCCTCACATATGTTTCCACATAGATTATGCGAGTCCACTAGTAACACCTGTTCCTCGCCATTGGGATCCAGTTTGATCCCCAGTTCCCTCTGGTGCCTCCATCCCAGTAAGTTGGATCCCTTCTCTGTGATGTACACCATTCCTATAGTATGTCTGCCCTTGAACATGATGTCTAGTTCTAGCATTCCCTTAAGAGGTATGGGATCGTTGTTATACCCTCCCGGTTTAATATTGGCCGCATACAGTTTATAACCCTTCTTCTGGAACTTGTTAACAAATGTCTGATAATTCAAGAATGTATACGGTGAACACGAATCAGCATAGACCTGTACCTCAATGTCGTCCAGATTTATGTCACACAAAGGATAGGTGTTATTGAGGGATTCCTTTACCTGATTACCCTTAACCTGCAGAATGAACTTCGTGCCTAATTCAGTGACCTCTTCTACTCTGTTTATTTTTTTCTTGAAGTTTTTATAATTTTTGCATATCCGCGCATAGTGTCCCTTAACCCCACACTTTCTACATAAGCCACCACGCGCAGGGCACACAGGACTATTTGCTAGATGTTTGGGATTTCCGCATCTGAAGCATCTACCTTTTGTTATGTCCTCATCACTATTTCTCCTTACTGTGGTGGCTAATACTACTGAATCTTCGTCTTTAACCATCACCCCTTCATCCCTTGCCTTACCACCTTTTATTTCCTTCCCTCCTTCTACTTCAGGTGTATTTTTAATCTCTCTCATGCATTCTACTGTATGCTCGATGCTCCTTGCCATATCCACAGCTTCTTTAAGAGTAGGGTTGTAAGTAAGGAGCTTCTCTTGTACCCTTTGGTTGTTTGTGCATCTAACTAACTGATCGCGGATCAATGAGTCTTCTAACTCACCAAATTCACCTGTTTGAGCCAGCCCTCGCAGAGAAGCTATATGCCTACCTTTTCATCCTTGGCTTGTACTCTACTGAAAAATCTATGCCGCTCTAAGACAATATTAACTCTGTGCCCAAAATGACTCTCCAACTTGTACAATGTTTGTTGAAAAACATCTAAGTTCTCTCCATCCTCCTCTCCTTCCCCTTCATTAGCCGAAATGCTCTCATACACTTTTCTTCCTTGTATTCCTAAGTTTTGTAAAAGAATATGTTGCTTCCTTAATGATGTGAACTTTTCTCCCCCAATAGCAATTAAATAAGATTCAAACAATTTAGACCATTCCTTCCAAGGTAACACTGGTTCACCAATTTCGTTTAGGAACGGAGGAGGTTGTGACATTCCTGCTGCAGCCATCACTAACTTGCTTACACTATGGTGTATTATGTTGTATGAATATGTTTTCCTCCCTTATAATGCACCCTGTAAGAAGGTTATTGCAAGATGATGTGCAGCTTTCACAATAATGTCCAACTAATCTGCATTACAAAACCATCTAGATTAGTAATATGCACACGTTTAAATTGTATAATTTCAAGATAATCACTAACCAAATACAATATGTTAAAAAAAATATATCACCACTATATAACATCTGCTGTACACAATTTTGAAATGTCTTAACACAAAGAATGACTTTTATTTTGAATGCGTCCTTCTGCCTGCTTCATATGCGAGGATTTAATCTCCTTCCTCGACACATACCCCGATGAGCACTTCACGTTTCCCGGTCTTCAGTGACTTAACAGTAAGCTCCAAACCATGAATAAATGGTTTGATAGTACCTCTGCAGGTTTTATACACAAGGTCTGCCGCTGTAGAATCTTCCAATCGCTCCTTCCAACAACGCAGCACTGGAACGCCGTTCACCACACTTCCGTACTTCTGACATCTAAGTTCCACGGGGGTTTCGTCAGTCGCGTAGTGTTGCAACACACTACCTGGCGCCACACTGGGAAGCCTCTCATAACACTTCAGCGCCGTGCTGAACTCGGCTCCCTCAGGCAATTCTTCGAACAGTTCTGTACCTTAACGCGGTACACTTAACAGCGAACAGCGCCACCAGAGAAATCGCGCCTTAACGCGGTTCGCTTAACAGCGAACAGAGTCACCAGAGAAGTTGCGCACATGCACTTACTCCGCCTGAGTAATTCTTTTTACTCGTTCCGCCCGTCTAAAATTGTCTAAAGCCCTGCGGCGTCAGCTCTATAACGCCTCAATTTCCACCAAGTCACTTCAGCGTCAGCTTTATAACACCACAATCTTCACCGCAGTGCTTGTCAACAGCTCTACTGGCAGGCTCTCTTCCGTACCATATCCTTATGGCACGGTGATGAGTTGCACATCCAATTTGCATAGATTGATAGAGCCACACTTACGATTTTGCCAGTGTAATCTTCTCACAACACCCTCTCAGATGATAGGCGGTTCTCGGTTCAGAACAGGAAGCAGATTATCCAATATGGTGCTGAATAAATCAGGGACAAGGAGTCTTCACTGCCCCTGCGCAGTATCCCATCCTCGTCGCCAAAGTAGTCTGTTATAATTAAGTTCAGTAGACCAGATCAATTAGGTAGATTTATTGGTAGACTCCTTACATTACACCTTCACAGTTCACTGCTTCTCACCAATTCCTCAGCCTCCTTCAACCTTCTCTTCATCAACATTCTAAGGTGCACTCCAGATTGCACCATTAGTCAACATTCTATAGGAATGCTTGGAGTGCACCATTTTACTAACCATAATTACAATATGTATTATTCAGCAATAATACAGGGAAAAAAAGGTTAATAGAATAATAATAATAGTGTATATAATTAGGACAAGAACTATGTTACACATATTGGGTTATTCAAACAACACATTACAACACTGGTGTTTGATGATGATTCCACAAAAATCAAGATCTCTGAACTTCTGCACTTTTGGAAGGTCATGAAAAGCGATCTCTTCTTTCAATGCAATTATACCTAGAGCCTGCTGGACATGACTGGCTTTTATTTTTAATGCAATGAAGGCTGTGAATGTACATTACAAATGTATGATCAATTACTATGTTCAATTCATTATACAGGGAGATTTCATAGAATTGAGGGACTATCATGACTTAATTCACATTTCAATATAATATGCTTATTTCAATACCATTGGCTGCTTGGAATACAAAAATAGATAGCTCCTGACTGATGGTTGTAAACTAATTTTTGCAATAAATTATTTGTTAAAATATTGATTGAAATATATTGGTCACTTTTATATGTATTAATTCATATATTAGTCAGATTTCACTACATATTTCATATAGTTTTCATGTCCAAACCTTCCTATGTGCTCTATGTTTTAAAAGTTGATGAGATGGACCTGCTCTTACACAGAATGATCAAGCACCACTCATTATAGTTGTAGTGTTTGAGGCTACCAATAAAAATCATTGATGGCGTTCGAACTCTGGGGGTCAATGAACTGATCCCTCTTATAGGTAATGAAGGACTTTACAAATCAACCACTAAATAGATTTAAAATATAGAGTACTTCACATCTTACTTTATTTGATATCCAACCAAATCTACAGTACTATTTCAATTGTTTTAGCCATGCAGAGCTACTCTCTATGGAGACTGAATAACTACCATACCCACACTTAAGGATGCTTAGTAACTCATTTAGCCTAAATTGGTACCATGTAAAAAATAGACATCATATCCAACACATCTGAAGTTCATGGAACAGGCAATTCAAGAAGATGTTTATATACATAAAACATATTTCTTGTAATTACCAACAAGTGTGCAGATTAAGAGAAGAATGGGATTATTTGTGATAAATAATAGTTCTCAATATTTAAGCTATTTTTTACTGCAGAGAGAGGTAGGTATGCCATGGAGTTCATTTGTAGAATTGTGTTTTAAGGATTGTGAGCATATGAAAATCTATACGAACAGGGCATACAATTTCTGTATGCTGGTGTCAGAAATTCAGTAGCAGGAACAAAGACTTACTTTTGCCAAAGACCAAAATGCCAGAGATTGACAAGAGCCCGGCAATATTCACATTGGCGGCATGGTAACCCATCCACAAAACTGTTGTTGAAGTCCATCCTCACCGTGTTTGCTACACGCTCCGACTTCGAGATCTAGAAAATGGCATATGTTCCTGGAAAGTTAACGGTCTTGTTTTCATGCACGAGCTGAAATCTCAGCTCAACATGCAAGCGCTCGTCAAGGAAGGCGGTGCACTTCAACTGGGCCCCTAAGGCGCTGGTAGCTTCTCTTTAGCATACATATATTCCTCACAGAAGATTCCTCGTCAGAAAGGACACTACCTGGCCTGGTCATGGAATGCAGCTCACGCATCTTTGAGTGGTGTCTCTTCGTCGTACACCAAGTATTTCAGTTCTCTGCAGCACTCATAGTTCACAGCGTGTTCGACTGCTAGCTCCACATTTAACTTCTTTGCAAAGGTCAGGTTAGAGTGGCATAATGTTTTAGGAAGATTCAAGACTATCTACATTACAAGAAGCGTTTCTCAGAGAATTTTAATGACTCAACTAATATATTGCGAATAATCGAAAATACATGAACTTTGCTCATTCTCCAATGCAAACATCAATTCACACGTCATGTGGAGCTCAACTATGAAAAGCAATAGATTTCTTCACTATCGAACTGTATCCACTCAGTCAATCAAATACTACAACTGCTATACTGGCATATTGTTGCAGTGTTAAAATCATGTACTAATTTAGGAAAATTCAAAATCTTATTCTATTTCTGACAGAGTTTATTTAAAAGAGAGGAGCACAAGTCTTGCTCTATAGTGGTATGGAGCATTGGTGTATATGTAATAGAAATAGAGTTAAGTAACATTAGAATATGAATTGAAATGCGAATTGCATGTGTGTTTGTCTTCCCTTACAAGTAGCTGTCATTTATATCATCAAGCAAAAACAATGTATAGCAGCGAAGATTGCCCTGCAAGGCAGTCTCTCTTATTTCTCTATCCACTTCCTCTTTCCCCTGTTGATATTTCACAATGGTAATAGTCAGAAGGTCAGTGTGGATATCAATGGAAGGGCGTTGGGACTAGCTTCTGTTCCTGAGGAATCCAGCAGACCAGTACTTGAGACTCTTGACAGATTGAAGAGCCAATTCAGCTGATTCCACCAAAGTAGAAGATGGCGGAGGGTTTAGATTTAAAAGCCTTTGTAGGAGTTTTGGATAATATGCAGAAACAACTAAATAATACTATGGAAGAGAACAAGAGTTTAAATAAGATATAAAAAGATCCCAAGTAGAAACTCATCATCTTTTACAAAAAATGGATGAATTAATGTCTAAATTCCCACATCCCTTGAAAGATCCTGAAAATGTGCCCATGAGTTTGTCCACACATCCTGCAGAGATCTCCACTCAGGTGGTTTATTCCCTTTCCCCAATAATTCCTTTGGCCCACCCAGAACATTTTAGTGGGGATCCACAGAAGGTACAGATATTTTTAACTCAGTGTTCACTATATTTCTTATGCAGACCGATAGTGTTTTTGGAGGATCAATCCAAAGTTGCCTTTATATTGACTTATTTTAGTGGAGATGCTGCATCTTGGATATGCCTATTATGGCTCGGAATGATACCATTCTATATTATTTTGGCAGGTTCATGTTAGAATTCTTCCGGATTTTTGATAGACGTTCAGTCAACAAAGCAACAGACAATAAGCTGTTAAAACTAAGACAAAGAAATTGAGATTTAATTTCATATTTGGCACAATTTATTAAATTAATCATAGAAACAGAATGGCCTGAGAGTAAGTATGCTACTATTTTTATCGTGGACTCAAGGATGAACTCAAAGTCGCCTCAGCTCAAATTCCAAATTGACCTCAAGAAATTTCAGAATTAATCGATTTGGTTCTGCAGATAAATCACAGATTGAGCGAAAGAAGATCTGAAAATAGAAGAGATTTTCGTCGTCCTTCTCCTCCTCAGTTTGACAGAGTTAAGATAGAAATTAGTACGGCAGAACGTTCCTCAGGAGAAGAACCTATGCAGTTAGGCTCCATCAGAGGCCCGCTTTCCAAGGAAGAGCGAGAAAGGAGGAGATTAAAGAACTTATGTCTGTATTGCAGAAATCCAAGGCATTTCGTGAAAGAGAGTACCAAGAAACCCGAGACCAGTTCATTGGGAAAAGACAAATCTCACCAGGAGAGGGAGTTGCCCTGGTGAGAAAAGATAAAGAGTCAACCCCAGTTAGTCCTGTGAATTCTGAAACTGAACAGGTAGCCAATACCTTGCAATCTGCAGCACCTCATCTGGTGGCCCCCTTCACAGCATAGTTTGGGAATCAAGAAATAACAAAAGTTCTAGTAATGATTGATTCTAGGGCCACTGGGAATTTGTGTGATCAGAAGTATGCCAACATGATGGAAATACGTTTTGTTACAAAAAAGATCCCAGAGACAGTTTGAGCGGTAAATGGGACTAATTTAACTTCTGGTTAATTGACACATCTCAATTCCAGTTGATTCTTGGTTTGCCATGGTTGGCTGAACGTAATCCAAAGATTGTTCGGGAGAAACGTACAGTGGATTTGAATTCAGTGCATTGTAAGGAACAGTACTTTCGGAAGAAATATAAGAAAACTATTGATTGTCCGGCTGCAGTGTTGGCTTTGAAGCCCTGCACAATTTGTGTCATAGATCTAAAAGAGATACATGTAGAATATCGGGATTTGGCCAGTGCTTTTGATAAGAAGAATGCAGAAAAGTTGCCCCCTCATCAAGACTATGATTGCAAGATAGAATTGGAACCAGGAGAAATCTTACCTTGTAGTTGCATCTACGGTCTGACTGAAGCGGAAAATCAATATCTCAAAAAATATATAGAAGAATATTTGTAGAATGGGTTTGTTCGTCCTTCCCAATCCCAGGTCTCTTCTCCTTCATTCTTCATTTGTAAGAAGGATGGAAATCTCCGCACCTGTATAGATTATAGATCATTGAACCAAGTAACTGTTAAGAATAGGTTTCATCTACCACTGATCCCAATGTTATTAGATCAAGTGAAAGTTGCAAAAACATTTGAGAGGAGCTTACCATTTGGTGAGAGTAGCCGAAGGTGACAAAAGGAAAACAGCTTTTCGGACTAAATGTGGCCTCTACGGATACCAGGTGATGCCCTACGGATTTTGCAACACTTAATCAGCCTTCCAACATTTGGTGAATGATGTTTTAAGGGAGTACTTGGAACGAGTAGCAGTGGTTTACCTTGACAAAATTCTGATTGTTTCTGAAAGTAAAGAACATACGAAGCATGTAAGAAGCATTCTACAGAAATTACAAGAAAATCATCTTTATGTGAAATTGGAAAAATGTTCTTTTCATGTCAAACAAGTAGAGGTTTTTAGGTTTTGTGATATGCTCAAAGGGAGTTTCCACGAATTTCACTAATGTGTCTGCCATCAGAGACAGGCCTAGTCTGTGAAATGTGAAAGAGATTCAAAGCTTTATTGGTTTTTCCAACTTTTATCGACGATTCTTCCACAATTTCTCTGCCATAATAAGCCCCATCACTCGGTTGTTGAAGAAAGGAGTACAATTTCAATGGACTGAAGAAACAGATAAGGCTTTTCAGTTTCTCAAAGAAAAGTTTGCAACAGCTCTCATTTTGGTTCATCCAAACCAATCACATCATGCTACTGGAGGAGTGTTCTCTCAGAGAAATAAACAAACTGGACGATTACATCTAGTAGCTTATCGATCCAGAAAGTTGATAGATGCAGAAAATAAATATTCAATTGCAGACAAGGAATTCTTGGTAGTTAAGGAAGCTATTAGAGAATGGAGACATTATTTGCTGGAAGTCAAACATGTTTTAACAGTTTTTACTGCCCATCGCAATCTTCAGTTTTTGAAATATGCTAAGACTCTTATACCCCATGAATCAAGATGGTCTCTGTATTTCTCAGATTTCAATTTTGTGCTCATTTTTATACTTGTGGGCACAAGTATAAAAATGACTACAGGCCTATCATGGATACTCAAATCAGACAGTATGGGGCATATTTATAGTCCCCTAGTACCACCTTGCGCCACATTAACATCATTATTTTCTACTTTAATGTGCCACTCTGTAACCCTTTGCGCTACATAATGCCTGTGCAAGGCATAATGTATGCAAAGTGGGCATTCCCCTGTTAGGGAAGCCAGAAAAATGGCGCAAGGAAATCTATGCGATAGAGCAGTCGTTAAAAGGTGGCTTCCATTCTTTAGAATGGGCCCCTCTGTACTCTGCAGGAGTAGCACCACATTTTGGTGCTACTCCTGCAGAGTTCATCAATAGCATCATGAAAAATGATGCTGTTGCCCCCTACCCTGCCCCATGGTGCACCATATTTTAGATACGGCGCACACATGGTGGTGGTAGGGGGTGTTAAAGGGTGCAGGGAAAGTGGCGTTGCACTCAGTGCAGTGCCACATTCCATAAATCTGGCCATATGTGTCAACTTGTGATAAGTGCATGAAAGGGAAGTCTAAAAGACAAGCCCAGCAAGGATTGTTACAATTTCTGGCAACTTCAACTCACCCTTGGCACTCAGTATCTATGGATCTAATTGTAGATATTCCTTCCAGTCAAGGGTTTAACACTATTTTGTTTTTTGTTGATTTCTTTACCAAAATGAGTCATTTCATTCTACTAAAGTCCGTCCCTAAAGCCCCACAGTTAGCTCAATTTTTCACACAACACATAGGCCATCATTATGACCCTGTCGGTGAGTGATAAAGTGGCAGTAATACCACCAGCAGGCTGGCGGTAATTACCGCCAAATTATGACCATGGCGGTGATAACTCCCATAGACAGCCAATGTACCTTACTAACTGCCAGGACGGAAACAACACTCACCACGGCAGTAGCCGTCAACAGCCAGGTGGAAGACAAAGTACTGCCCACCATATTTTGACCCATCAATCCGCCACGTTTTCTGGGGCGGTGCCAACGCCATCAAAGCCTGGCGGAAATGCATCACAAAAGAGCAAAGACTTACCATCGGAGACACAGGGAAGAACAACGCCGCCAAGGAACCGGAACTGCAAGTCTTCCCGATGATCATCTACACATGTTCCACCTGGAATAATAACGCTGGCGAAGACGACAATGGTGAGTACAGCTGCCTAACACACAAGGGAGGGAGGGAGGAAAACGAGAGTGACACACACTCACGCACAACAGTCTCTCAGGTGGGTGTCTTTCCCACCATTTCTGGAGGGGGTGCCATGCCCATTACTCTGTGATGGAGAGTGCAAGGCCACAGTCTCTGGAGTGGGTGTCCCTCCCACTGGTTCTGGAGGGGGCTCCATGCCCATTACTCTATGCTGAGGAGTGCAAGGCCACAGTCTCTGGAGTGGGTGTCTTTCCCACTGGTTCTGGAGAAGTCTCCATGCCCATTACTCTGTGCTGGGGAGTGAAAGGGCACAGTCTCTGGAGTGGGCGTCTTTCCCACTGGTTCTGGAAAAGGGGCCATGCCCATTTGTCAGTGCTGGGGAGTGCAAGGCCACAGTCTCTGGAGTGGGTGTCTCTCCCATTGGTTCTGGAGGGGGCTCCATGCCCATTACTCCGTGCTGGGGAGTTCAGGGCCACAGTCTCTGGAGTGGGTGTCTTTCTTACTGGTTCTGGATGGGGCTCCATGCCCATTACTCTATGCTGGGGAGTGCAAGGCCACAGTCTCTGGTGGGGAACATGCCCACTACTCCTGGAGGGGGCCCCTTGTACAGCAGCCCCTGGAGGGTAGACTACATGCACACCGCTAGTGGTGATGGCTGCACTGTGTCATCCTGAGGTGAGGGCTGAACTGTGGTAGCAGGTGGAGGTGTCTCCTGGGCAGCCTCTGCTAATGGTGAGGAATGTACTTCCTCAGCTGGCGGTGGGGGCCTGTGACCACTGGTAGTGGTGGAGGTGTCACCCTGATAGCCTCCGCTGGAGTTGAGGGCTTCTTCCCCTTCATGGCAGGTTGTGTGTGTTTCTTAGCCTTCCGGGCAGGAGTTGAGGGCTTCTTCCCCTTCATGGCAGGAGGTGTGGGATCCTTAACCTTCTTGGCTAGTGGAGTGGGATCCTTCACTGACTTGCCACCATGACTAGGTGGTGCCACCACTGTCCGCATGGACTGTTTGGATGAGGTGCTGGGCTGGGTCATTGGGACCCTGCTCTGTTGGGCAGGACGGGGAGAGGGAGGGAGGAGGTCAAGTTGGGCAAGGAAAAGCTTCTTAGGGATGGTATCACGGGAGGAGGGTGGAGAGATGGGAGTGGAGGTTGAGGGAGTGGTTGTAGGAGGTGTATGTCTACTGGATTTAGGTGCAGGTGCATGGTCAGTGTGTTGAAGTGAGGTGGATGGCTGTTGGGTGTGTGAGTGCTTGAGTTTGTGTCCTTTAGGAGGGGGGACAGACAGGGTGGGAGAGGACACAGGGGACGCGTGCATGGAGGTTGTGGAGGTGTCTGCTAGTGAGGTGTGTGTGCTGCTTGGTGTGGTGATGTTGGTGGTGGATGTTGATGCAGTGCATGCAGGTGTGAGTGTGGACATGACTGTAAGAGAGGTGGAGCTGGAGGAGGAGTGGGAGACAGTGGAGGCAGTGGATGTGGTTGTGTCTGCAACTGTCTGGTGTTTGCGTGAGTGCTTGTGGGATGAAGTGTGGTGACTGTGTTTGACTGTGCCAATCTTGTGTGTTGTCTTATGTGCATGCTCCTCTGTCTTGTGTGCATGGGATGGGCTAGGGTTGAGGAGACTGGGACTGGGAAGTGGTAGTTGGAGGGGGGACGGTAGAAACAGGGACAATGGCTGCCATCAGAGAGGAGGACAGAGCCTGAATCGATCTCTGTTGGGCCGACAAGCCACAGTGCATTGCATTGCTGCATCTGGGATGCCAGCCCCTGGATGGCATTCACAATAGTTGACTGCCTACAGAGATGGATCTCAGGACGTCAATAGCCTCCTCACTCAGGGCAGCAGGGCTGATTGGGGCAGGGCCTGAGGTGCCTGGGGTAAAGGAGATGCCAACCCTCCTGGGTGAGCGGGCATGGACAACATGCTGAGGGGCTACTGGGAGGGCGGTGCCGGTACGGGGGTGGCGGCTGAACCTGCAGCTGGGGTGGTCACAGAGGTGTCCACCACCACCAGGGAGCTTCCATCGGAGGAGGTATCTGAGTCTGTGTTGTTACCTCCTGTCTCCGCCGTGGTGCTCCCCTCGCCCTCTGTCCCATTGGTTCCCTCGGCGTCGGTGGACTCTGCCTCCTGGTTCCTGTGGGATGCAGCTCCCTCGTCACCGGTGCCTCTGCTCCTCCGCCTGATGATGCTAATGCACACATTGACAGGATGACAGAAGAAAAAAGGGGGGGAGAGAAAAAGGAAACACTGGGTCTATTACTGCACCAACACCACAGTTGGCATACACAGCACCGTCACACACAGGGATCAGGCTTGAGCACCATGCACTGCACTGCCAGTGATTTGGCTAAATGCCACAGCAAGATGAGGGCCTCACACCACCAACTGCACCCCTCCTGAGACCCACAAAGCCCTGACTGACATTGAATGCTAACAAGCTAGGTTACCTGCATTTGCCGTACACTCATTACCCTAGAGTTGACTCACACTGCAATGTCTGGCCTGGCCTTAGGGGCACCCACTAACTCACATCCACCACCTGGATCCCATGCCACCTGCCAAATATTTTAATAATGCCCACTGTACTCACCCCTTTGGGGCTGCTGTGATTTCCTCAAGCGCCCATCCAGCTCTGGGAAGGCCATCACCAGTATGCAGGCCATCAGGGGGGTCGGGTTCCGACAGGCGCCCCTTCCTCATTGGGAGGGCCTTCCCAGCTGGGCCTCCGCGGTCTTCCAGGCCCAGCATCTCAGGTCCTCCCACTGTTTTTTAGTGCTGTGGGTTTGTGGGTGTGGTGGGTGTATGAATGTCAGGTGTGAGTTTTTAGTATTGGCCAATGTAGTGTTGTTTTGTATGCCATTCTGACTGCGCAGGTGTGTACCGCCAATGGTTTACCGCCGTTGAATGTCCGCCATGGTGATTTGTGGGTCATAATGTGGTGGGTGTTGTTTTGTTGGCGTAACGGCATGGGTGTTGGTACCGCCACTTTAGCACTGACCTTTGGGCTGGCGGATTTGTGTATGTGGCAGTATTCTGTCGGATTGATGTGTGTATGTCATAAGATGGTGAATGGATATTCGCCACCACGGCGGATGGTGGCGGCTGTCGCCGCGGCGGTAAGCAGCATTTACTGCCAATGTCATAATGAGGGCCACAGTCCGGGTTTATGGAATTCCGAAGGTGGTGGTTTTTGATCAGGGGTCACAGTTTGTGTTCAGGTTTTGGAAATCCTTCACATACAGGTTGGGAATGGACACTCAGTTCTCCACCAGATACCATCCAGAAACTGATGGACAAACCAAACGCATCAACCAGAATTTGGAGCAATATTTGCGCCTCTATCTTCTGGGTCAGGAGGGTGATTAGCTTGACTTGATTTGGTCTACAGAATTTGCATATAATAACTCCGTTCATAATTCCACTGGTTATACCGCATTTTACCTAAACTCAGGTAGATCTAAATGTTATGCTAGGTAAAGAAGATGGGTCAGTCCCAGAAGCAGAAAAGAGGGTCAAGAATTTACAAAAGTCTTATCAGTCTGCTAAAGAAAACCTGTTGAAAGCTAATGCATTTTATAAAAAAATATGCAGATAAAAAGAGAAGGGTGGAACTAGTTTTTGAGAAGGGAGATCAGGTGTGGTTGTTAACTCATAATTTGCAATTGAAGGGTAACAGGAAATTTCAGCCCAGGTACATAGGTCCATTAAAAGTAATAAATCCAGTCACTGTAAAACGTCAGCTCCCAGTGCAGATAAACATCCATCTTGTGTTTCATGTATCTCCTAAGTACCTAAGTGTCCAACCTCTGTAACTGTGAGTTCAGGAGAAGAATCTGAAATCAGCAAAATATGAGAATCAAAATGGTGAAGGGAAATTTGTACTATTTGGTTGAGTGGAAGGGTTTTGATCCAGAGGAGCAATCCTGGGAACCCAATGTGAATGTGCACACCCCCAGATAGATAAAAGCCTTTCATAAGATGTACCCCGAGAAGCCAAAGTTGGGGAAGCCCTTATTAGAGGGAGATACTGTCAGGAATTCAGTAGCAGGTACAAAGACTTACTTATGCTAAAGACCAAAACGCTAGAGATTGACAAGAGTTTGGCGATATCCATATTGGCGGCATAGTAAGCCCTCCACAAAAACATTGTTAAAGGCCATCCTCCGCATTTTTGCTACATGCTCCGACCCCGAGATCTCCAAAATGGCAGACGGTCCTAGAAGGTTACAGGTCCAATGTTCGCGTGCGAGCTGAAATCTCAGCTTGACATGCAAGCGCTCGTCAAGAAAGGTGGCGTACTTCAACTAGACTCCTGAGGTGCTGGTAGCATCTCTTCAGCGCACATATTTACCTCTCAGAGGATTCCTCATCAGAAAGGACACTACTTGGCCTGGTCATGGCAAGCAGCTCATGCATCTTGGAGTACTGTATCTTCTTCGTCGTACAGAAAATATTTCAGTTCTCTGCAGCACTCATAGTTCAAAGGGTGTTCAAGTGCTAGCACTGCATTTAACTTCTTTGCAAAGGTCAGATAAGAGATACCATTTTCAAGTGGCATAACGTTTTAGGAAACTTCAAGACTTTCTACATTACGAGAAACTTTTCTCAGAGAATTCTCACAACTCAACTAATACATTTTGAATAATCGAAAATACATGAACTTTGCTCATTCTCCAATGCAAACATCTATTCACACATCATTTGGAGCACAACTACTAAAAGCAATACGTTTCTTCACTATCAAACTGTATCCACTCAATCAATCAAATACCACAACTGCTATACTGGCATAGTGTCGCAGTGTTAAAATCATGTACTAATTTAGGAAAATTCAAAATCTTATTCTATTTGTGCCAGAGTTTATTTAAAAGAGAGGAGCAAAAGTCTTGCTCTATAGCGGTATGGAACGTTGATGTACATGTAATAGAAATAGAGTTTAGTAACATTAGAATATGAAATGAAATGCGAATTGCATGTTTTTGTTTGTCTTCCCTTACAAGTAGCTGTCATTTATCACATCAGTCAAAAACAAAGTATCGCAGCGAAGATTCCCCTGCAAGGCAGTCTCTCTTATTTCTTTATCAACTTCCCCTTTTCCCCATTGATATATCCCACTGGCAATAGTCAGAAGGTAAGTGTGGATATTAGTGGAGGCGTGCTGGGACTAGCTTCTGCTCCTGAGGAATCCAGGTGTCTAGTACTTGACACTCCTGACAGCTGGTGACTGACATAGATAGACAGAAGTCACATATCTAACACTAGTAACACTTATAGGTAATTACTGAATGAATTGGCAGAAATGTGCCCAGCACATAAAGGACCTCATTACAAGTTTGGCGGTCTTTTGGGAAGACCCACGCGGTGGCGGCTGCCAAAAGACCGCCATGTAAGTGGTAATCACACCACCATATTAAGAGTTGCACTTTGAAGTCTGCCAAACAGTCAAATTTCCGAAACTGCCAGAAGAAAGGAGGATGGAAAAGAGGCAGTTCTACCACCAGCACCAGACTGACAAAATTCCACCCACCAAATCACAATCCACAAATCACCACAGCGGTTCTTCCATGGTGGAAAACCATTGGCGGTCTGAAACCCAGCGGTCTCAACTCACTTCTGTTAGAACACAACACCACATTGGATATTTTGAATACCCCACACCTGACACTCATCCACACACCAGAGATACCTACTCACTGCATTATATAACACACCCCTACACAACCACAATCCTTTGCATCCAGAACGCCATATACATACACCAAGAAGACTAAAAGATAAGGGGCAGATATATGAAAAGTGGCGCTGCACGTAGTGCAGCGCCACTTTTATTGCGCCCCTTAGCGCTCACCTAACAACACCATGTCTACGCCGTATTTAAAATATGGTGCACCAAGGCGGTAGTAAGGGGGCTAGCTTCAACATTTTTTATGCTAGTCTGGCGCTTTGCAAGATTAACATCAAAAATGTTGACGCTAATCCTGCAAAGCACCTAGAGGCCCACTGTAAGCAATGGAAGCCTCCTTTAACGCCTAGATTTCCTTGCACCATTTTTCTGCCCCCCCCCAACGGGTAAATGCCCCCTTTGCATACATTATGCTTGACGCAGGCATCATGTATCGCGCAGGGTTACAAAGTGGTGCAATTCATGCATTGTGAACTTTGTAAATATGGCACGGCGTTTTTGGCCTTGTTGGACCACATTTGCATTAAAAAATTATGTAAATGTGGTGCAAGGAGGCGCTATGAGCTCTTAAATATGCCCCAAGATTTTGTACTTGTACACTATAGGCACACATACACATTTCACTCAGCACACACCCCACATCAGGACAACAATCACAATATACGCATTACTAGTGCACACAATCCGCTACAACCGTCTTCCACTCACATCACAGCACCCACACCTCACCAATTACCAAACACTGCACTCTCACACTCACAACACCCTCACACACCGGCTACAGTACCATGTCCCCACAAAAATGCCCACATTTCACTGAAGACGAATTAAGGGTCATGGTGGATGAAATTGTCAGGTAGAGCCACAACTGTTGGGAGCACAGGTCGAACAAACATCTATTGCCAGTAAAATTGAGTTGTGGCAAAGAATAGTCAACAGGGTCAATTCTGTAGGCAGTCACCATGCACAAGGGAGGACATCAGGAAGAAGTGGAATGACCTACTGGGGAAGGTGTGTTCCATGGCATCCAGGTACCAGCTAGCCATAGAGAAGACTGGTGGTGGGGTCCCACCTCCTCCCCCTACTTTCACATCACAGGAGGAGAAGGTCTTGGACATACTGTATTCTGAGGGCCTGACAGGCGTAGCTGAGGGACTGGAGTCCGGTAAGTACCCACAACATTAATGTCACACAATTGTCTTGTCCTGCATGCTCCCTCACCACCTAAACCCACCCTAATGAACTATTTTACCCAGCACACCTTCCTCCAAATCACCCAATGCCCCTATCTGGCATGTCACTTCTACAATGAGCCCAATTGCCCTCACAGCCCTTGGAAATCGCACGTTAACTACTGGCTAATCTTATCACTATGATTCCCAGAATGCACTAACCCATCATTGTAAAAACCTGGAAGGTGCACAACACATCGTATGTAATGCATGTACAACTAAATTACTACCTACACTATCTAGATTGTTCTAGTGTGGAACAGTACATGGCATTGACAGCAAATCAATGGCACACTCACAATAGCAACCAAAACAAAACGCAGCTATAGCTGAGTGACCATTCATAATGGCCACAGATCAACAATCCCAAGCAAGAAATAGAGTGACCTGGGTTGGAAAGGCATATGGCTGAGTCGATGCACTTGCACTACATCCAGGTACAGGTCAATGTCCCTTGCATACTCACATACTGTGTTTCTACAAGTACACCATTGTGCATTGTGCAGCTGTGATATGTGCCATCTAGCAAGCCTGCCTTTTCACTGGGTAACAGAGGTGAACAGCCATGTCAATAATCAGACATCAGATCCCATCTGCAGTGCAATCTGTACCAACCTAGTCTAACAACTTTTAACATTGAGTATGGAAATCAAGTCACAAAGTTGTATGTACAACTAATCTATGCTGTGCAGCAGCTGTCAATGTCATGGCAGGGAATCATGTTAAGGCACTGTCTGCATCTCACACAAATACTAAAAAACACCCATTTTAACCTGAACTCTGTGGCTCACTCCCTCCACAGGTAACCTTGCCATTGCCACCTTGGAGAGGATACCAGAGACTGTTACTCCCCCTCTGGATGAAGGCCACAGTGAGGACAACACCTTTGGATGTCTGGACACTGACGAACAACCTGGCCCATCAGGGACCACTGGTCAGTCAACGACTCTCAGCCTCATCGTGCCCACATCAACTCCTACCAACCCTATTGCATCAACATCACAGCAACCATTAGCCCCCCCCCCCAAACCTGTGTCCCATGGACTGTATCATCTATTATGTGCCCCCTAGGTACCTGAGTTTAACCATGACAATGATGGACCTGCAGCCACTGGTAGTGGACACAATGTGCTAGGGGTACAGGCACATGGGGGTAGAGTGAGTGGGAGGGATGCTGTGGGCCAGAGGATGTGCTCTCAAAGGGACACAACTAACCAGGAAACCATCTCCCAAAACTTGGGAGCCTACCAAAGTTCCCAAGACAGGATGGGCCAATTAATCACCATGTTGGCGGAAAATCAAAGGTTGCGAGGGCCCATCACCAGGAAATCATGCCACAGTGGCAGGCACAAAATGCCCACATGCTACCATTGCAGGGGTGCTGAGGGATATCAATACCACCCTGATTACTTTTTCAATACAACATCTGGCCCCTTCCACTAGCAATGAAACATCAGCCGCTTCAACATCTGCGGCTGCTAGTGGAATGGAGGCCCTGCCAGGGGAAGGTCATGCCTCAGACACCCCTCCCTCTGTAGCTGAAGAACCCCCCGCAAATGTGGATGTCCACCCAGACATCCAGCAGGAGCAGATGCCAAGACCAAACCCACTTCAAGGAAGTGAACCTCTCCTGATTAGTCCCCCCTGTTTGCCACAGAAACACCCTGTTGTCTGTACTGAAACCTAACTCAATTTCTCCATGATACAAGGGCACTGGACATGCATTACCAATTGTTGAAGCAGCTACTGTGATGAAATCATCCCCATCACTTCACCCATTACTTTTATGTTAATTTTACTATCATTGTAACAGATGTCCTTTTGATATGCACAATAAATCACACATAAACACAGGTCCTGTGTATGTGACCTTCATCGTCCATGTACAATAGTTATGCATACCATCTCTGGTGTGGTCATGTCCCCCTGTATCGAACAGCCATTGTAATGGACATCTGTTATACCTGACAGCCTTATGGTGGTCATCCCCCAACTTTTTGCCTGCCTCCCTCTACTTTTCTGAAACAGTTTCTGCTGGTTTTAGGACTGCTAACCAGTGCTAAAGTGCATGTGCTCTCTCCCTTAAACATGGTAACATTGGTTTATCCCCAGTTGTCCTTTTTGATTATCAATTGCTCTACATGTGCCCAGGGCCTGTAAATTAAATGCTACTAGTGGGTCTGCAGCACTGACTGTGCTACCCACATAAGTAGCCCCTTAAACATGTCTCAGACCTGCCTTTGCAAGGCCTGTGTGTGCAGTTTCCCTGCCATTTCAACTTGGCATTTAAAAGTACTTCTCAAGCTTTAAACTCCCCTTTTTCAACATATAAGTCACCCCTAAGGTAGGCCCTAGGTAAACCATAGGGCAGGTGCTATGTAGATTAAAGGCAGGACATGTACATATGTGTTTTATATGTTCTGGTAGTGAAAAACTCCTAAATTTGTTTTCCACTACTGTGAGGCCTGCTCCTTTCATAGGCTAGCATTAGAACTGCCCTCATATACGTTTTGAGTGGAAAATTCTGATCTGAAAGGGGCAACCAGGTCATATTTAGTATGGCCAGAATGGTAATAGAAAATCCTGCTTATTGGTGAGGTTGGATTTTATATTACTATTTTTGAAATGTCACTTTTAGAAACCACTCTTTAAATCTCTCTCACTTCAAAGGCATTTTGGGGTATATAAACTGGGTCTCTGACCCCACAAACATAGATACTTCTAGACCTACACCCGCATCCTGTCAAGAGGAACTGCATGGCTGCCCAAAGGACTCATCTGGACTGCTTTGCTGAGAAGGACTGCTGCCCTTCTGCTGTCCTGCTGGCCTCTGACTTTGCTGAAAAGGACTCTGCCTTCCCCAAAAATGCTCTCCAGGGGCTTGCATTGAGCTTGCCTCTTGTTTTCTAAAGTCTCAAGGCCAAAAAGACTTCACCTCTTCAGGAAACTCCTTGTGCGTCAAAAATCGACGCACTGCCTGTCAAAATCAATGCTAAGCCTGCATTGCAACCGAGAAATCGCCTCTCAGCCGATCGGAATGATGCAGCCCGACTTCCCGACTGGAAGTTTGAGGCAGCACCTGCCTTAGGACTGGAAATCTGATGCGTGCATTTTTCTAGCGCATCAAGGATTTTCCCCACATCGTCCCTGGGCATCAAAATATCCCTGCACCTCAGTGAGGAACCAAGACTGTGCACTGAAAAAAATGACACAAACCCCTTGCAGCATGGAAAGAAACAACGCATCGTCTGTGTCGCGCCGGGAAATTCAACGCAACACCCTATTTTTGCACGCATCTCCACCTCTGCAGTCTTTGTGTGTCGTTATTTTTGATGCATACCAGCTGCTGTGTGTAACAAAGAAACAACTGTTTATTTCCAAGGATTAAGACTCTTTAAAAAACTTTTAAAGTGATATTTCAACTTGTTCTTATTGGATATTTGTTGTTTTTATCTTATTTTATTCAGATAAATATTATCTATTTTTCAAAACCTGTGTGGTGTATTTTTGTTGTATTTTCACTGTGTTACTGTATGATTTATTGCACAAATACTTTACACATTGCCTTCTAAGTTAAGCCTGACTGCTCAGTGCCAAGCTACCAGGGGGTGGGCACATGATAATTTGGATTGTGTGTAACTTACCCTGAGTATTATTGTGGCCCCTACTTGGACAAGGGTATATACCTCTGCCAACTAGAGACCCCATTTCTAACAACATCAAATGAGGACTCCATCAGCAGGAGACTCATTACAACATAAATATTACAGGACAGATGTCAAAGAAGCTGAAATCCAGTTCTACGCACATTTATAGTTAGTACTGCAATCAGCACATAGAGCATGACTGAGAGTACCATCAGGATGTATGCAAAGGAGTCATACAATGCAAATACATAGGATAAAGAAGTCAGGATCATGATAATCTACCTACAAGGCAGGGGCTAACTGATAGGTCCTCTGTATTACCTGGTATAGGCTCTTCACATACCCTTACCATAGGTTCTAAATCACATACCCCCTGGAACATACAAAGATAAATGAGGTTCCCAGTACTGAAAACTTTCACTAACATTGGTCCCATACCTGTAGGATTGTCACTCACCTATGTCAGTCTGCAGTGCCATGCACCTTGGGCTGCAAAATAAGAACAAAATGACAGCTAGGTTCAATGTAGGTCACAAAGTACTCCACCCATTGTGAAGCGAAAGGCTATGATCCAACCTTTGCACATGTGCCAGACTCTTCTCCAGATACATAATACACCATTTGACATCCTCCAGTACCCAACAGATGAAAGAAAAGAAATGGTAAAAGCCTTTTCCACCCCAGTGTTATGATGGTATAATAGTCAAGGTTACACCCCACTTAAACAAAACTGATATTACCAGGTTTCTGTCATGTACACTTCTCATGTCTGTCAGCAATTCCCATCTGCTTCTGACACAGTATTTCTTAAGCCAAGGTTGCTGAGCCAAACAGGATCCAGGCAAATCTGCGAGTGAGAGGAAAAAAGGTTAGGACATAGCACAAACCATTCCTCACATCAGATAAATCATTTCCAGAAGTGTAAGTTTGCATTTGCTGTGACAATACAAGACACTGCAGAACACACTGTCCTGTACACAATACAAACTTTCAGCCTGCATTCACAACTCACTCATTGATTTCTTCAAATGTATTCGCCAACTTAAACTCAAATCTTTCTTTTCCACTTTTTCTTCCTCTTCCTCTCTATCATCATCCCCATCACCCCCTTCTAATCCCAGTGACATCTCTGTTCAGGATCTTGAAGACATACGGTTTTTGTGTAATCTGTCCAATACCTCCGATTCAGATCTTTCTCTTTCTTCATTAGCTCAAGATTTAGAACTGAATATCAACCAATATCACCCTTCGAATCTTCAACCTAAGTCTACCTTTACCCCTATTCTTCCGGCGGGTAACTCCATAGATCTCTTCTCAACTGCAGTTCTGAGAGACCTTGACAAAGAATACATAAGATACTGTCATAAGCGAAAATACCTTCCATCCAATCTCAATCACCAACAATTGACAGCTTTAGTGAAATTACGCAACAACCCCAATATCACCATTAAGGAAGCTGACAAGGGAGGGAACATTGTTATCCTCAATACTTCTGATTATCTCAAAGAGGCCTATCGACAACTTCACAACCCTAGAAGTTACAAACGCCTCACCTCCAATCCCACAGTACAAATACAACAGAAATTATCCGTCCTCCTTGATCATTGGCTTTCCCAGCAGGTAATTTCACATAAAGAAAAATCCGCATTATTCTTATCTCATCCTACAATCCCCACTTTGTACCTCCTACCGAAAATTCACAAAAAAGACTTTCCACCTAAAGGTAGGCCAATCATATCTGGTGTAAATTCAATATGTTCTAAATTAGGGACTCTCATCGACCATGTTCTTCAACCTTTCATGACCAACTTGCCATCCTTTGTTCGGGACACCAAAGACATAATTCAAAAACTTCAAAACATTGATTGGCACCCTGATTACCTTCTTGTCACTATCGATATTGTAACCCTCTATACCTCCATCAAACATCAGGATGGTTTAGAAGCAGTCAAAAAAATCCTGTGGACCAAATCAGTGGCATTCGCCACACATAATCTTATGATTTTGGATATGCTACAGTTCTGTTTGGAGAACAACTATTTTCTCTTTGATGGAAACTTCTACTTACAATTAAAAGGGACGGCAATGGGGGCCAAATTTGCGCCTCCATATGCATGCATCACAATGATGGGGGAAGTAGAAAGAGAATGGCTCTGGAGTGACAGGAATGAACATTTTTCCCAGAACATCATTTACTGGGGAAGATATATTGACGATATACTGCCGATTTGGCAAGGACATAAGGCCCTTTTGATTGAATTTTTACAGTCCTTAGTACCTAACAGATGGGATATAGACATTACTTATCACATCTCAGACGTGCAGGTGGAATATTTAGACCTCCTGATCTATATTGACAATGATAAATTGCATACCAAATTTTTCAGGAAGCAGACAGCGGCGAACTCAATCTTGCATGCGACTAGTTGTCACCCACCCAGTATAATCAGAAATATTCCACAAGGAGAGTACAGACGTGCCAGAATGAATTGTACCAATCTCAGTGATTACAATTACTTTTCCTCACAAATAACGGAGAGACTTAAGGCTAGGGGGTACAATCAAATGTTCCTCAATCTTTCCATGGAAAAGTCAGGCATTCTGGACCGGAACAAAATGATCAATAGTTCACATCGGCGCACAGTGAACTCAACCATCCGTTTGATCACTGAATTCCACAATGGCCATCACTCTATTCGTAAATACCTTCAAAAACACTGGTACATACTCCAAAACAATCCTTCCATTCATCAATATATTACTTCTCATCCACAAATAGGGTTCCGTCGAGCCCCGAATTTCAGGGATAAACTTTGCCCATACTTTTTCCGACCAAAATCTCCTGGACCATTCTTTCCACAACCAAAGGGGTTCTTTACTTGTACCAAATGTTCCATTTGCAAACTAGGGCTCAACAGATCTACTATAATTAACCTCAACGGCAAGGAATTCGGGATCAAAGACTTTATAAACTGTGAGAGCACTAATGTTGTATACTCAATATGGTGTCCCTGCCAAAAAGCCTATATAGGAAGCACTATTCGAATTCTAAAAATCCGAATCCAAGAACATTACCGCAATATCTTAAAATTGGAGACCAAGGCACCTCTTGTGGAACATTACAAGGCATTTCATCCCAATGAACGCAAATTTACCTTTTGTGGTCTTAAACGCATTAAAGTGTCCCCAAGGGGGGGCAATTTACACCTGCGTCTACGCCAAGAAGAAAGCCGAATAATTATCCACCATAATACAGTGCATAAAGGCTTAAATCAGGACCATGAATGGCATTATTGGCTGTTATAATCTGAAGTGTATATAACTAATTATCTTTGTCCTTTGCACTGCCTTTATTGGATCTTTTTTCCTTCCAATTTTTTTCCTTCTATTTTTTTCCTTCCTATTTTTTTCCTTCCATTTTTTTCCTTCCGTTTTCTTCACTACGTATTGCTTGTTTTATTGTGTATTTAAATTTCTTTGCTGCCTACATATTGGGTGTGTATTATTTACCTGACATTGTTTACAGGCATGTTATTATTTCTGCTTACTTTGTCTCTCTTAGGACATTTTGTTCCATTTTTGACTCTTTGTGATCTCCCTGATTACCTGTACAGTCCCTTTTAATGTGCCATTTCCTTCAATGTGCAATTTCTTTTATAAGTATTTCTTTTTTCTTTCTTTGGTTTTTATTTCTATTTTTTCTCTGTCTTTCTATTCCTTTCTCGCTTTTTATCCAATATTTTTTCGTATGTTTATGCGTTACTTGCTATTTTTGCCTTTTCAAAATGGCGGCACCATTTTCTTCATGACACTCGCACTCGATTTAGTCCTTCCTCTGTTTCTGTATTTACGATCAGAGGAAGGACTACAGTTATTCAATGCAGAGATCTCCATCGCGTCCTTAGCGATTTACCGCGGGACGCGACGCAAGGACTTTTTCATATTCACAGTTCGGTAAGAGTATTTCTTTACATTTGCTAGCCCTTTATTTTAGAACTGATGGTTGCCGTGTGGTCTTATTCTAACTCTTAAGGAGATAACCGTTTTTGTGACCTGAATCGTTTTTTCCCCCCTCGTTACACTTGAGTCCTACTGCTGCCCCCCTTTCATTTACAAACTTTTATTCATATACGAACTGGCAGTTCACTTTGTACCAATTCTTTAAGTGCTGTTTTGTAATCGATCTTGTACTCCATCATTTGTTTTTCCTTGGTCCTTCCAATGTATGATGTAGTTATTATTTATATTCGATTTAGCGAAGTGGTTCTCCTAAATGCTATTTACATTTCTGTACCCAGATCTTTATCAACAATTGTGATACTTGTATCAGAGGATTTCTCTACCTTATATGATATGGTATGCAACCATTTCGGACTTACTCTTATATATTCTTTTTACACTATATTTAGTCACCTTTTCCACTGGATTTTCATTTCCATTTTACTAAAATCACGAGTGTGCCAGCATGCTTTCATTTGCTTGCCATTTACTTATCAAACTATGGTGTTTCTTTATTTCTTTATTTTTAAGTATTTACTCTCCTATATATTTTTTTTAAAAATAGAGGTTTCTCTATTTTAGCCTACTATTTCAGCTTCCTTTTTATGCAGTAAACATAGCAACATATATGTAGTTCTTTCCCATCACTCATAGACTAATAATCCCTGTAACCCAGGACTATTGTAACACTCATCTGCTTCTGAATTCTATTAAGAGTTTTTCTTCTAATTAGTATCCTTTTTCCCACTACTTGGGGAGCACAACAGGCAAGGATGGTCTGTCCATCAGTCTGTTTTTATACTATTCACATATTTGGTAGCACCCTTCGTTAGTTTTTGTTCTACCTTGTGTCTCATTATACTTTCTTACATATATTTTTTACAGCCTTGAGAAAGCCCTGGCGTATTCGCAATAAGGGGCGAAACATGTGTTGGCTGAAACTTCGATGAACATTGGCTGAGTTAATATGTGTTAATATGTGTTAAAGAAGAAATTGTTATTCTCAAATTCATTTCAAATTCCTGTACTTCACAATAAACAACGTGTTGAACTTGACTCATGACACTCATTAAGTGGAATCTGACCAGTTTATATTACAGTATCCCTGCCTGAGGAGGGCTGGGGCCCAGGCCCTCCGGTGACAAGTTCCCACAGCTTTTATTAAACTGCATTTTTAACAGGAAGTTTTCCGTCTGGACCCTTTTGCTTCCCTTTTAAGCAACTTAGCTGCATTCACAACTCACTCATAGGCATTTGAGCTCACTACACCCCCACAGATGATGCAAGAACAGAGGGGTGATGCCAGCCATCTACATCTGGTTGTACAATTATGACAACAATAAGTCTACTTCACACACCTGTCTGTCAGTTGAAGTACTGATTGATGAGATCTGTCCGAGAGTTTCCTGCTTCATCTTCCTCTGGCTCTTCATTACTTGGCATATTAGCATTTCCACCCACAGGTTCAGCTGCCTCCCCCTCATCTGCTATCAATGATATCTGACATCTCAGGGCTAGATTGTGGAGCATGCAGCAGGCAACTATTATTTGACATACCTTGTGAGGCGAGTAGAGGAGGGCTCCTCCAGATAATTCCAAGCACCTAAATCTTGCCTTCAGATACACACACGCCGATATATATCTACATATATATATATATATATATGTATATATATATATATATACATGCAGATACTCGAGGGTTCATCTTTACATGCATAAACCTCTCTGAAAATAAGCTGTGAATCCAGGACAAAACTGTGCCACTGGGTA